>NC_057802.1:317177605-317371626 GCF_018294505.1 Triticum aestivum
AAATAGTTACAATCATTCTTGAATTCCAAGATGTATACGAGGTCTATAGTACTTCACAATATGCTCAAACTCACATAATCCCAATCAAATGAGAATCTAAATACATTTCATAGCTATTACTTTGTAGGATGCAACAAAACCAACCATAACTCTACATCATCCATTATAAAAGCAACATTTTGAACACATCCCAATGTGTGAATGAAACGTGTAGAGAGAGCTTGCGAAGATGGAGCAGATAGGGCGGTAAAGATTGTGTGTATGTGGACAAGAGAGTAGGAGAGAAACCTAACGAGAGAGAGAGATAGAGAGAGAGAAAGAGAGAGGAAGAAGTTAAGTCTGTGAGATAGATGGAGACATGTAATATACGTGAGATGTGTGTGCATCCGGATTCTATAGACGTGGAAGGAGAAGAGACAACAGGTTTAATGAGAGAGCTGGAAAAACATGGACGAGAGGGGAAGGATCTCGTGGGTTGAGGGATGGATAATTTTGTGTGGGAGAGAGAGGGATTGGTATTTTTGTGCGGGAGAGAGGGGGAGGAGTCAGTCAACCGTCGTCACATCATCCTGCTTCCAAAATAGCCCCGCATTCTCTAGTGCAGTGTGGTCGCCATCTTCGATCTCCTCGATGCCCTCTTTGAAGATTGAGGTGTTGTGCATGCTGGGGTGCAGAGAAGCACAAGCGAGAGTGGTTGCCATATAGCCTTGGATGGGGATGAATTGTGTGCTCGGGGGAGGGGAAGTGTGTGCGTGGTGTGTGTGTGTGTGTGTGTGTGTGTGTGTGTGTGTGTTTGTGTGTGTGTGTGAGGTATTGAGAGAAATCAAACCTATGGAGAGAAATGTCTGTGTATGTGACGGAAAGCTACATGCTAAATAGGATTTTCACAAAGAGATTGTGCGTGCGAGATAGAGAGCGATGTGCGGGCCTTGAGGTGGGCAGGGGCCATGTGAGGGTGTCAAAATGTGTGCGTTGATGCATGTGTTACATGCGATCGTGCGAGGGACGGACGAATCGAGAGAGATGGTTGTTGTGTTATGGATGCTCCTCTCTCTCTCTCACACACACACACACACACACACAAGTACAAATAGAAGACCGTTCTCTCATGTATGCACAACGTATTGGCATCTGTCTATGTCTCACTCATGCATGATCATTTGCACATTCACACCTCTCTATGTTTCTATCACACGCACACCGTCTCCACATTGCCCTTCCGCCACAACACACACATGGACAAATACACACGTTCTCTCTCAGTCACACACACAAAATCAGTATTAAAAAACTAGGGCGCACCTAAAACGTCCAAATCCAAATAAACACAAACTGGAGCTAAATTGAAATATATGGAAATATTGTAGCATCAGGAACTTTTCTAGGAAAAAAAGTTGAGTAATATTCGGGGATTGTTTTCACACACGTCCTTTGAGCGCGACACGGTGACGCACCGTTCGATCGACCGCGCGGCCGCGGTTCACGCGCTTGCATAGGATTCCGTATCGTGGCTATGGTAACTAATATAAGCGTTGCCTCAGTCTAATGTTTCCGTGTACTAGTACGGTTTTCTTTTAAGTTTGACCAACCCTATATGAAACTAAACTAAGCTCCCATACGCGCACTCATCAATATGTCGCTGCTGCCATTACGCATGCCGGCGCCCGCCTGCTCTGGCCAACCATTTCTCGCCCATCACCGCCGTGTCTCCGCCATCCCTGTACCATGAAGCCGAAAGCTTGCCCGCTCACGTCATCTGCAGTCCCTCCTCGCGATGCCGTCGCGCTGCCAAGCACGCGAGTAGCTGGTGGAGCTGCGTCTATGCATGCAGCGTACGAAGAGGAGGACGAGCGCGTGCTCCAGCACGCTGGCGAGGAGGAACTAGCATGTCATTGTCGTCTCCGCCCGCGCGGAGGAGGCGCGCATGGTGGCTGTCACGGCAGAAGCCGGTCGCGCCCGCGCCGAGACCGCAAACCGGGTGCGAACGCGGAATCTACCTTCGAGACCTTGAATGCCACGTGGATCCTACAATCTGAAGGAGCAATTTGGGTCAGTCAACTCTTGTGAGCCGTTGGATTCAACATGGATGGCTAGAAGGGCTTCTTCAACCTCCGAAATTGATGCACTGTTCATCTTCTCAGCCCGCCACACGCCTAACTGCCTGCTGCCGCCGCCCCGCCCTCCCCTGAACCGCCTGCCACCGCCATGCTCCCCCCACCCCCGCCATCCGTTTAACCCCGGCCACGATCCATTTTTTCCGGCGAATTGCATTCCACACCCAACACTCATAAGATAGATCATGGGCACCCTGCCACCCTAATATAGATACTGGGGTAGCTTCTCTCCGTCTTCTTCCTTTGCTCAGTCGAACTTCTTTCACAAACCGACTGACCCAAATTATACTACCAGCACGAACGTATCAAGTACAGTAGGAACACGAAGATACGAGCAGTAGTACCAACTGCAAGAAGAACAGTAGTAAGACATAGTACTAGTACTACTGTACGTACTAAAGAGTTCAAATAACGAGAAAGAATATAAACATAGTTCTGCTGGGGGCTCAGCACAACACACCCCTAAAATAAAACTAAGCAACTAGTCCGCTTGATACTGTAGTAGAACCAGCATGAGCGATGGCACTGCCACCTTACTCGGAGTCCGAGTCCACGTCCTCGACTTCGTCCTCTTCCCTCTTCCTCTTCCTCTTCGCCGCCGCTTCTTTGCTTGAACCGGACACTGGGCTTTGCTTCTTCATCCAACCCTTGTAGATATTTAAACAAAGGTAGGCATCCATTGCTGCGTACAGGATGTGATCTTCATCTATTGTCTTCGACTCCCATGCATGATGAAACTCGTGGTGAGGTTTCTTCAGTTTAGCGTACGAAGGATCAATCATGCTGCTGCCAGGGTCAGCATTGAAGGCTGAGAGGAGGACACCAGGCTTGCCTTCTGGAGATCGAAGGGCTGGCCTACAATGAGGCCTATCTGACCCAGGACATCCCTGTCATTCCTAAAGTCTACAGTAACGAATTTCACTCTTTCGTCCTTGAGGAAGTTCTTAAAATCCTGGCACTCAACATCGGCATGGAATATGTGGTAGACCAAGCACACGTTATGTACGCAAACCTAGATCATGGCGGGCTTCTTCTTCTCTACCTCCTTTAGAATCTTCTCGCTTTCCAGGACTGTGGTGTACTCGACATCTAGCCCAGCGACCCACTCATCCTTTGAACCGTTGAACATGCGCAAGAAGCGAGCAAGGCATGTTTTCACCATCGCGGATCCACGGGTGTAGATGACGATGAACTCATCACCGGTGATGGCTCTAACCTGGTACTCAGCAGTGACCATGGAGATTTGGGAGGCCATGGATTTTGGTGGAGGGTTAGGGGAAGTTGAACAGGTGTAATGTGAAAGCACGGGACGACTAGGAGCGAACTACTGTCAGGTAGAAGACGGGGACAAGTAGGGCGTGGGAACGGCGTGGGGTTGTTGGTTTGCCCGGTGGATAAATGGCTGCAAGCCCCCAAAGAGTTCCCGAGTACTATGCGGGGCCCACTAGATGTCATGTCTACTAGACCCATATCGTAGGCCGGATGGTATAGCTTCTGCCTATTCACACGCCATGCCGGCGCGTGGATGTAACTTCACTTAATTCCCTCAACCGTCACACCTCCCACGACCTTCTCCTCCCTTGCACGGTCCTTTTGGCTATAAATGAGCAATTTGTTTTGCCTACTCCGCATGCATGATACTCCCTCTGGTCCTTTTTACTTCCGTCAACCGTTTGCAAAGTTTTTGACCAAATTTATACTAAAAATATCAATATCTACAATACTGATTATAATGAGTATAAAAACTATGTTTTATAATGAGTATAAAAATATTGATCTGACATTGTGAATGTTGACGTACATTTTTCTATAAGTTTGGTCAAAGTAGAGGTACATTGACTTCAGACAAAACTTAAATGCACAATGCAGACTAGTTCCTCCGTCCAGGTGCGTGCCATGTCCTATCTAGTCATCACAACAAGGTTAGCTATTAGAGTACCACTACCTCCCTTCTAGTTTAAAGGGTTCGATTCAAAAATTTCACCTACTCTTACCAAGATAGAGGCGGTGGAATAGTTTTTGTAGTGGTTTATAGAGTCTGGACTCCACCTTCAGGAACCTTCGCCGCCGGCGGCAAGAATGCAAGGAGATGAACCAGAATGGAAATGAGGCTGGAATGAGTAGTTCCGTATTTTATACAGTGGCAGAGGTGGGTAAATATCTGCTATACAGTACCTCCGGTGGCAAGGCCATGTCTCTATGCAAACACATCTCAGCCGTTGGTTCCAAGTAGATCGAATGGCTCACGTTGTCCAGAGGCAGACATACCATCACCACCAACTGAGATTTTTATAGGAGTGGTCATGCTATGCATGTGGTGTAATTAATGCATCAGTTACACAAATTTTTGAGAAAAATGAGAGTACTAATTAAGTACTTTTGCAAACTACGGAATTAATTCCACCATTCATCATCTACCTTGGTTGAAGAGATTTTCAAATTAAGCCCTATAAATCGGAAAGGAGGGAGTGCCACATTACCACCACTATGGCCAGCCTTAATCATCGCATGCAATAATTTAGTGCACCTTGAAATCTGAACGCCTGCTTGACTATCCTTCTCCCTCCATCAGTCCCACCACTCCTCCCTGTGTGGAAAAAATCTACATGCATGACTCTCCTCCCATGCGCTCGTCCAATCCGTTGTGACCAGCAATATTTCCACCCCTTCCCTCACCCGTAATTTACTCCAACAAATATGCCCACATAGCTGCTTCAGTTACTTAACTGTAGGTGCATTGGGTCACTGACATGTGGGCCCAACAGGCATCTGGCCCACATGTCAGTGATGCAACTGGACCTGCAGTTAAGTCAGTGAAGCTCAGTCCATATATTACGTAGGTGTGCCATTGCTCTCTATAAATATTGCGCCTCCCACAGCATTCGGAAGAACGCTCACGTTCATCGCTATCTCCTCCCCCTCCCTCTCACGTCGACCACCATGGCATCCCCCCTCCCAAGCCCTAGGCGCCCCTCGCTGCACCACGTGGACGGTCACGCGTCATCGTTCCGTTCCTCGCCGCCACTAGTCGAGGAGGACGCGTCGGTGTTCCGCTCCTCGCCACGACGCATCGAGGTGGACGCGTCGGCGTTCCCAATCTTGCCAGCACGCGCGTCGGAGGACGCATCGGCTCCCCGCTACGAGGAGAACGCTGCGCCGCCCACCGAGCCCCCCAGCCTAGAGGAGCTTTGGAAAGAAATGGATGTCGCCTTGTGGGAGGCTTTGCCTCCGGCAGAGCACGCCAAAATAGAGGCAGAGAAGAAGGCCGAGGAAGAGAAGCGCGCCGCGGGGCAAGCTGCCTGGCAGGCCTATGTCGCCTCCGAGAGAGTCAGGCAATTGGCTCTTTGGCAGAAGGCTCGTGCGAGGGTCGTGAGGGTGGCAGAGGACGCCCGTGCCAAAGCCCTGAGTGCGGTCGGGCCCAAGCGCCTCATCTACGCTTGGCGGTACATGGACCGGGTGTACGCTTCCAGCGGAGGAGTACCTGTTGGCGCCGGATCACCACACCGGTGAGATCGTGCTCGCCCGCCGGCAAGCCACCAATCAGCACATCGCGAGTTGCGAGGCTGAGGAAGAGGCGTTGTGTCGGTGCGCTGGGAAACGGTCGCGCACCAGGGCACTCGTGGCGCGCCGCAAGAGCTCCTGCGAGCGCCGTGGCTTTTATTAGGAATATAATTTAGTTTCGTAAGGCGATCTCATTAGTTTTGGGATGCAAATGATAAATCCCAAACGTTCAGGAATTATTAGCGTCTTTAATTAGGTATGTAAAAGGAAAAGTTTGGAAACCTTGTGTGTCCGTACGCATTTTGTAAGTACGTGCATATGTCACATGCACTAACATTTTATCAGTTAAATCTTTGGTCAAAATTTAGCACAAATTACAATGGTGACGAATAAACCAGGACGGAGGTACTACTAGTACTACCTCCGTCCTGGTTTATTGGTCCCCATTGTATATTGTGTCAAATTTTGACTATAGATTGAACTAACAAAACGTTCATCATGTTACCAAAAATTATATCATTGAAAACTATGTTGAAATACGAATCCAACGATATAATTTTTGTTGACATGCATTAACATTTTGTTAGCTAAATATTTGGTCAAAATTTGGAACAAACTACAAAGGTGACCTATAAACCAGGACGGAGGTAGTAGTAGTTTAGAAGCCCAAATAAATGAGTGAGGCACCTTAATGTTACTCTCCACTGTGACTAGTCTTATGGGAAAAGCTGGGGAAGAGACGGCTTATTTTTTAAGCCGCCAAAAGAAGTGGCCCTAGGAGTAGTAGCTAGGGATACTAGGGATCGAGTGTGCGAGATGAAACGGAGAAAGTAAATGCAGAGAGATGAAATGCAAAAAAGACGGAGGGATGTGATGGTTGCTTGTCCGTTTATTTTACCAGGACACTTATTACTGGGAGTGGTTGGGTTTTCTGATATGACGGCTTTACTGCCGGGCCACGAGCGGGGTGAGACTCGCATGCAGCGCCGCCCTCTACACTAGTAATACATCGGTCGTGGTTTATTAGTCTCCCATTGAATTTGACTGAAGATTTAACTGACAAAATGTTAGTGCATTTCAACAAAAACTATATCGTTGGATTCGTATTTGAAAATAGTTTTCAATGATATAATTTTAGGTCACATGCATCAGCATTTATCGTACTATATATAATGTTAGTTCAATTTTTGGCCGTACTAATATATAGTAAGGTGCCCGTGCGTTGCACGGAACAGTGAAGCTTTGATCGGGGAGTTGTTTATTTTGACAAAGGATGTGGGGGTCATCTCATGTGTAATGGGTATCGATAGGTTTCTTCGGATATTATTTCGTCTCTACAGCTCACAAACATCCAGGTTAAATAGATAAAAAGGTATCTTTTGCAAACAAAAGCATTCAACTATTCAACCTGCATCCAAAACTAGTGAAGAAATAACACCTATTGTTCTTTGCAAGAAATGATCTTTAAGAATTAGTTTTTGAGTATCGATTGTTATACATGTTGGCTACAAATGACATGGCACTTTCTTATAGTCAACAGTTGGCTATACTATTAAGTATTAACCATGCCCTTATACACCTAGACGGAGGGATTAAATCAGGATGACTTGGAAGGGGGCAGAGGAGATGTAAAAAATGGTTCATCATAAGTCTTCCACTAGTACTGTAGTAAAAATTTCATACATGGAAGATTCTAGACTAAACCATGAATGGATACACTTTTATTCATGCGCGATACTCCAATAGAGCAAGATCATGCATGGAAGTCTCCACATGCTTAGACAGCGGATTACATTGAGCAAAGACTAATGATCAACATTTAACTTGGTAACGCATATGTCCAGGTGAACCTCCTTGGAGTCCCCGTTCACCTCGTTGGGGGCCAAATCATACCATGCGTCTTCCATGTCCACATCGGCGGGAAGGTCCCAGCTCGGCACAGTCCTAGTCAGCTTGATGTAGCCAGCCCAGCCAGTGTCACCGCCCACGTACCTCTGAGGGGTAGTAACAGTGAGCACGCACCCGTACATCGGCCTCATGTCAGTGTCAGCGTCAGCAATGTCGCCCCTGACACACACTACAGAGACGGGGCGGCGGCCTGCGCGGGCCTCGCCGGTGCCCACGATCAAGAGGAAGACGCTGTCATCCTCCTTCGAGACTAGCAAGCGGCGATGATCCTCCAGCGACTATAGCTTGGTGAACGGGTAGCACGTCTCGTACTTGATGTTCTCTGCCAAAGGCCAGTACTGATCGCCGCACGCCTGCATGAGGTGATGCACGATGTCCGCCAGCGAGCCCCAAAACGGCATCGGGCACTCATAGCAGTAGACGAAGGGCTCTTTGGAGGCATCGACCAGGTGTCCATGAAACGGGAGTGACTGTAGGGGACGTTGCGCCAGTTGAATATATGAGCAAGTTACTACGAGATTTAGTCTAAATAAGCACAAAATAAATCATGACGGCTATAACAGAGATTAAACTAATCATGTGGACTAGCATAGTAGATGAACGGATCGAATCTAGGACACAGACTAGAAACATGAATTCTACCACGATTTCGAACAAGAAGGATAGAAACACATACGGTGCAACGCGAGCAGCACCGTTTGCGTTGAGGTTGTCGCCCACGTCGTTGAGGAAGAGGATGCCGAGGTCGGGGAAGAAGTCATCG
Source organism: Triticum aestivum (assembly GCF_018294505.1). Taxonomy (NCBI): domain Eukaryota; kingdom Viridiplantae; phylum Streptophyta; class Magnoliopsida; order Poales; family Poaceae; genus Triticum; species Triticum aestivum. The sequence continues at coordinate 317,185,892 of NC_057802.1, forward strand.
TCGGTGAAGTCATCGCTGCCAGCAGTCGCGAGAGTGCACTCCTCAAATTTCAACAGCGCCCGCCGAATTGAGCGCCGGAGGGAGTGGCTGTAGGGGACGTTGCGGCCGCTGAATGGAGCGTAGGAGTGGCACACGAAGCAGTAGATGGTGCTCCTCCCTAGTCTCTATCTCTACTCTTATCTCTACTACTCTTCTTTCTTTTTTATAATATACTAGTAGCTGTCAAATCAAATAGTACTGCGCTGCCCGCTGCACGCCCGGCTGAACACGCCTCATCGCCTCCATCAAACCCCTCCGTTAAACCCGCATGCAAACCGAGAAACCTACTCCGGCCCGCGGGAGGAAATTTGCCGGTTGCCGTTGGAGAATAATAGAGTCACGTCCAATCCATTTGAGTTAATTGCGCGTATGATTCTCCCTCTATAAAAAGTTAATTTCATCCATAATATTGTATTCTAAGTACTCTGTGGGTTCCACTGTCAGTACAGTGTACATTACTTGCAGGCTGGCTACAGATTCATACAGAAAGTTAGAAAGAAACGAATCCATCCTTAATCTTGTATTATAAGTACTCTGTGGGTTCCACTCCCAGTATAGTAGCGAAAGAGGTATATATTAAAAATATATAAAAATCTACAGTTTAGGACAGAATTCGAACTCAGGCCATCGCGCTGCAAGGATCCGGCCCGGACCAGTACACCAGGTGTTCGTTGCGGACGATTCAAGAGATAAACCTTTCTAGCAATGAGCCCGTCCGTTGCAACGGATCCAAAGTAGAATAATACATATACACAAATTTGAAAGAAAACAGTTTAGTTTTGATATAAATATCACTAAAAATATCTTATGTTTCACTCCAAATATATTCTTTGGGCTGTTTTGATGAGGTAAGGGAGGAATGTGGTTGGTTTCAAGATACTAAGGGGTTTTGTGTAAACTGGAGCAGAGAAGTGGGAATTGTTGCAAAAGGCCACATCTTACATCACAGCCGTTAGATACAGATCTAATGGTCAGAAATGGCGGATGGCAGACACACCATCATCACCAACTGAGTCTTTTATAGGAGTACTAGCAAGATGCCCGTGCGTTGCACAGAACATCAAGATGCATTTATATGAGTAGTTTATCTTGTGGGAGATAAGGATGAACGAGGGAAGGCCTTATCTGCAAATGTGATGAGGGGTGCGGGTATCTTTCTGCAAAATTGCCATAGTTTCCTTCCTATTCGTCAGATATAGATCGGACGGCCTATATTGCAGGATGGCAGGCACACCATCATCACCAACTCTGTTTTTTATAAGAGTAGAGATAAGTATAAGTAATACTAGCAAGAGGCCCATGCGTTGCATGGAACATCAAGATGCATTTATACGAGCTGTTTATCTCGTGGGAGACGAAGATGAACGAGGGAAGTCCTTATCTGCAAATGTGGAGGGGGGTGCGGGTATCTTTTTGCAAAATTGTCATAGTTTGGTTTCTATCCGTCAGATATAGATCAGACGGTCCATATTGCAGGACGGCAGGCACACCATCATCACCAACTCTGTTTTTTATAAGAGTAGAGATAGGAGTAGGAGTAGAGAAAAAACCAAGTTGGTGATGATGGTGTGCCTGCCATCTTATAGTATAGACCGTCTGATCTATATCTGACGGATAGAAAGCAAACTGTGACAATTTTAAAAAAGATACCCGCACCTCTCTTCACATTTATAGATAAGGCCTTGCCTCGTTCATCCTTATCTCCCACAACCTCATTACTGAGCAATTAAAAAAGGAAGTCTCTGGAACAATCTGGCATGGTGGCCGCTGCCGGTGCCGTCCATCCCCATGCCTCCGCCCAGTCCGACCACCAGTCACCACCACGCCCCACTCCTCCTCACCTTATCTAACATCTTTCTTGAGATATCATTTTTTCGATGAAATGGTCGGGATACCATGTTTCCGATAAAATTCTCGAGATATCATTAGTTTTTACACATGGGATTACTCCTACATGGGTTAATCACAACAGGTGTTTTGTACAAAAATGCATCTTGATGTTCCGTGCAATGCACGTGCATCTTGCTATTTTTTTGCATATAATTCCAAACACCACGTAGACACGGTCTTTGACCATTTAACAACTATGTTAGTATCATTGTTAGTGGTCAGCTAGAGCAAGTTATAGCCCCGAGTGTTTTAACCTTTTTTTAGTAATGATATCTGGCGATTGTTCGCCACGAGCTCAATCATGGCGAATCCCACATAACCGTCAGATTTCCATCCGACGGTGGCCTGTTTTTAAGCCATAGTATTTGATAAAACCGCCACCCTTACACACGTACTGTAACTGCGTCGCGGGTGTTTGCAACTGCCATGTCTACCAGTGTACGTTTGCTGGGGATTGGAGTTAGCACCGATGGCGGTTCATAGTCGTTCCACGCTCGGGCATTGAAGTTTGTAATATTTTAGATTAGAATATACTAATCCTCTAGTGCTAGTAGTAGAGCAGAGTCCTACTCCACTACTACTCTAGTCAAGCAAGTTAGGGCATAGTAGTAGGTACTGTAGGGAGTACCAGTACTGTGATCACTCAAGCAAGTTGTCTGGCATCGATATGACCCTACACTGCTGGTATGTGTCTCGTAAGTCAAGCGGCGTGTTGTAGTCATCATCACCTGTCCACTTCCCGCAACACATATTCGCTTCTCGATCCTTGTCCGCACATAATCGTCCAATCTTGCATCCCCGCTAAGGCGCCTCCCCCCTCTTCCAAAACCCAAGCACTAACAATGGAAGAACCGAGCAGCATCCGCCGAAAGAGTGGCTGGAATTTGCTCCCAACAGAGGTAATCAAGCTCATTGTTTCGCGTGTGGAAAATCTTAGTACCATGCCGCTCGCCGCGTGCTCGTCGGGGCTGTACCGTTTACTCAAAGCCCTCAAGCCGGAGCTTTTCAAGCCAGCTCCTTGCTTGCTGATGCCGCCTGATCTTCAGAAACGGCGTGTCATGCAGCATAACGATTGTAGGGTGGCGAGCATCAACCCTCTTGACTATGATCCGATCCCTGTCACCCTCAACTACATTAACGGTATGTACTGGGTCGGCATGAACACGTCTTGGATGGTGCTCGTCGATTGTGGCGGCAGCTGGATGCTCGTGGAGGTCTACACCCGGCGATTGATCCCCCTTCCTTCGATTAACACTGCACTACTTTGGCACCGCGGCCCAGAATACTCGGAATCTTACAGTAGCCAACATGATACCAAGTTTGATTTGCTCAAGGTTGTAATCTGCCAAGTGCCCACAAGATCTGCGAATTAGAAAGACTTCAGGCTAATTGCGTTCTTCAACCGCGGTCTTGCCTATCTGACAGGTCACTGCGGTAAGTGGATAAATCTGCACGTCCATCGCAGGATCATACATCCTCCATGGTTCTCTGATGCCATTGAACACAAGGGCTTCATTTACGCTGTCGACTCCTTCTATGGCTGGACATATTGCTGGCCTACTCCAGTCATCGCTACAAATGGTTGTTACAGCAGTATGTTACTTTCCTATGATATCATGATGGCTTGCTTATATTACTGTCAAGATTTACTGAAAAATATATTCATGCTCATAACATGTTGTTCTTAAGATTGACTACATTAAGAGCCCTTTTTTATTTGACTCCAACTTGATATGATGTTGTAGGCCGCCTGGTGTCCCTACCCTTCCTAATCCCAGAACCTTTCAAAGAAAAGCGGCATGGCAGTTGTAGGTGGTTCCTGGCTCAATCAGACGACGACGAACGATTGATGATCGTTCGCACGTACCAGACGTGTTGTTTCATGGAATACAATCACAGTCACTGCAAGGTCTTTGAGCAGGATCCCAGCTTTTCTGGGCCTTCGGGAATTTTTGACTGGAGGCTGGTAAGTAGCCTTGGTACACGCTTTCTGTTTCTCGGACTAAATTATCCGATTAACCAGGAGATACCCGACGGCAAGGATCATGATGGCAGCGCGGTTTCGTTCATCAGGCAAAACTGTGTGTACACAGCGTACCATGCGTCTCTGCATGCACCATACCCTGATATGTGCCGCCACGCTCTGCAGCCCAAAGTAGGAGAGAGGGTCGCAAGTATCAGACTTCGACCTGCTGGCTGGAGTTTCCCCCGTCAGGCACCCATCTGGTTCAAGCCGTCAGCCAATCTCCACAGCTTAATAAATAGTAACGTCTAACTGAGTCAGTTAGTTAGATGCATACTCTTGGTGTAGTAGGATCTTTATTTAGTTTCATGCATACACTTGTTCTTTTTGGGTAGCCCTTTTGTAATGATGGCTGATGTTTGGTTTGGAAGAGAGAGCTGCGTCTTTACTCTTCTGGCCTGCTTACTGCTTCTGTTGCACCCCCAGCCCTGGTTGCTGCTGCTGCTGCTGTTTTCAATGTACAATCAGTAGTATATTTCGTCTGTTGGTTGAATAAATGTGTTGTTAGAATGACAAACACAGTGTTTTGGAAGTCGTTGCACGGTTCGATCCTTTAGTGCCCCGTACTGTACGTAGCACATACTATTTTTCGTACGGAACACATTTTCCACTTGTTGATAAAATGCAGCCCACGGATGAAGGCCCAATACAAGAGCCATAATTAACTGGAAGGGAGGCTCTCACTTGAATCTGGCCCAGGTACATGCTCATGGTCCCCTAAACATAAATAAGTAAATAAATAAATAAAGCTAAATGCTCATGCACTAGTTCTTTAAATTCACAATTTAATAGGAGGATATTATTTCCTATGATAGTGTCATTACATTCAGTCGATATAATTCTTAGGAAAGATAGCGACCAGCCTTCTTTCTCCCACCATTTTCTTTCTGCAACCAGCGGACCCATGCAAATCGTAGTCAATGTCGTAAATAGTTCCGGTCCATTTTTATTTTTTAATAAGAATGTCCAACCCAGCCCAGCACATTGGCGACAGCACTTTATCCTCCACCTTGGTGCGCTCGCTGCGGCACCGCCGTCCGGCCCTGTAAACATAGTGAATCGGGAGGGCACTGTAGATGTGAGTATGACAGTATGGACCCACCAGCTCCACTCCCGAACACAAGCAAAGCGCCTCTTTTACTACTCAGATGCACCCATCGTTTTTACTCTAATCCACCCTGCTGATATCTGGGACCCACATCATTTTCAACGTATAGTCAATTAACAATAGAATTGCACAATTTTTTTTGAGGATTTATTCGGAGGCGCAGGCTATAAACTGGGTTGTGCGGTCTCTGTGACCCGTCTAACAACATGACCAGCCCAGCAGTTTTTTCTTTGCAAAAATAGGTAGGCCACTATTTCTTTTTGAAGAATACCCAAGCTAGGCCTATTTGTTTTCTCCGACTTACTCGGCTGCAAATCTTTCAAGACGAGGAGGGATGCATTCTGGCCTGGCCAAAGAGTTTGGTGAGTATCTATTAAAAGTAAATGCGAAAATTAGTTTCTTTTTTGTTTTTGTTCTTCACTGATATTTTATATTTCATTGGATTTTAACATGACATAGTATTAATTTATTTTTAAATTTGATTTAGTATGGCCAATAATTTTTGGATTAAGAATATTTTGTTCCCAGAAAAAATTGCGAATTTTCAAAATTTCGCACATTTTTAGTTCAATTTTTTAACCCTGGTACTAACCAGAAAATGGGCAGCAATTCTAAAAATGGAAAATGGGCTACAATAAATTCCATATGAATTAGAAAATTTATAAAAATTATAAAAATAATAGCAAATGGGCTGTACACGCCACAAATTTCGAGGCTGACTTGTTTACGCAAGGCTTTGTCAGTCAACACACGATTCTAGCAGCAGTGACTGTTGGATGTCCATCCAACGGCCGACGTGCTTCTTCAATATCTGTTCTTCCTGCTCCAGCCGCCTAAACCAGCACTGGCGGGACTGCCTGCTCCCTCCTCTTGTGGCCCGTTGTCATGCCGCGCAGGCTTCACCGGCCCACCCTACTCCCTCCGCTGGCCTGGCCGCACGCAATCAACTGCCTCCTTATTACGTGAAAAAAATGATTCCTCCCACTAATATCTGGGGCGCACCGGTTCGGAGGCTGAACTGTGGGCGTACTAAGTTGACGCGTACGCAGGGCTTTGTCAACTTAGTCAACAAACGATTCTAGCAGCAGTGAACGTTGGATTTGAATCGAACGGTCCTGTTGTTTCTTCAATCGCTGCTCTTCTTGCACTAGCCGCCCAAACCAGCACCGGCGAGACCGCCTGCTCCTGCCTCCAGTGGCCGGCTGTGCCGTCGTTGAGGCCTCACCGCCCCTACTACTCCCACCGCTAGCCAGGCCCTACGGCGGCGACAGGCTCACACCGAAGCCGAACCAGTGAACCCTCGTACTCCTCTCCGCGTGGGCTTCCACTGTCGCGTCTTCCCTGGCTCCGCGTCGTCCCCTTCCTAGGCCTCACCGTCGTCCACCTCCCTAGTGCTCTCGGCGCGGCGTGGTCAACGTGGTCAAGGAATGACTTCCATCGGAAGAGTACTGTACGTGGAGAGGCTGACAGCTGGGTCCACGGCCGCAGCAAGGAAGTGCCTCCTTATTAAGCAGAAAATAATGATTCCTCCACCTGACAGTAGGGACCCACCGGACGGGCCACCGTATTTCACAAAAAAATGATTCGCCCCCTGACTGCTGGGACCCACTAGCTACATCTTCGCACGCAAGGAAGTGCCTGATAGTCGGGACCCACCCGGTCGAAGCATACGTAGCATTGTCATTCTGGTCGCGAACGTGTACGTACATACTGGTCGATGAACCGTGGCCGTGTAAGGAAGGGCACGTGTGGTAGTAGAGGCGCGCACATGTCGTAGTAGAGGCGCGCACATAGCATGTACACGTACGTACATCGGCCAGGGTGCAAGAAAGTAAATACGGCGACGTACATACATATGGGCGGGGTCTCAAACGCCTACTCGTGCATACGTACGGCCAGTGCTCGTGTACATGGCTGTGGCTGGGTCGGAACGGAGAAATTGCGTCGTCGTCGTGTTCATGGGGAGGCAACGAAATGTGTCGTGTTCATCGGGAGGCAACGGAACGCTTGTTGTTCATCGGGAGCCAACCGGCTTGGATGGAACAGCCGATGGAAACGAGGCCTGGCGTACCACAGAACGGAGGAAACGACCTTGTGTTCGACCGGCCACGGTCGAAACGGGATCCTGTTCATCGGGAGGGGTCTGGCGTACCACAAAACGGAGGAAACGGACCTCCTACGGTCGAAACGGGGTCCTGTTGATCGGGAGGGGTGTGGCGTACCGCAAAACGAAGGAAACGGACTTGTGTTGGAGCGCTACGGTCGAAACGGGGGTCCTGCTCATCGGGAGGGGTCTGGTGTACCACAAAACGGGACTCCACGGGATACTGATCATCTCCACCGTCGACCTCCTCCAGCCTCAATCTGCGACTGTTCATCCACGGGCTCCTGTTCATCCAGCCTCCACCGTGCGCTCCTCCACCGGCTACTATTCAACCAGCCCTCTCCACGGGGTCCTGTTCAACCACCCCTCCACGGGCTATTGTTCATCCAGCCCTCCACCGGCTACTGTTCAACCAGCCCTCCACCGGCTACTGTTCAACCAGCCCTCCATGGGGTCCTGTTCATCTAGCCCTCCACGGGGTCCTGTTCATCCAGCCCTCCACGGGGTCCTGTTCATCCACCGGCTCGATCGATCGGGGTCCTGTTCATCCAACCCCCCACCGGGAACTGTTCATCCAAACCCCCCAACAATGCTCACTGTTCATCCAGAGGCAGCATCGATCGACTTCAGTTAGCAGCAGTAGTGAAGGAATCACTCGGGTTCAGTTAACAGCAAGGGATCGATCGATCGCCCGGGTTCAGTAACGTGTAGCCTGCAGTGCAATCTCTCGGGTTCAGTTAGAGCCCAATGCCTCGCACACACACGTGTACGTACGAGAGAAATGCGCATCGCTCGGCCCCCGACCACCCACCGTAACTGGGAACTCCCTGATATTTTCCTCGCCCTCGCTTCTACCACGGTTTTCTCCGTCATGGACGGCCCAAAGAATGTCATGCAGCTGCGTCTCCGGCCCGCCCAGGATGAAAAGCCCATTTTCTGTCATGATTTTTTGTCATAGAAGTAGGAGCCCACCACATCTATGATGATACCGGGTTTTGTCACAATTATCGTCATTGAAGTGTCATAAGCATGACAGGAAAAAAATTCGTTCGGCCCAAAATGTCACGGATGTGTCTTTTTTTTGTAGTGCTTCAGCTTCAAATTGAAGACTTTTAGTCATAGGACGAAGTGTGGGGGGATGCGGAGTAGCGCCTCACACACGACGATGAACGCCGAGATGTGGAGGAAAGAATTTGGGGCTAGATCATGGAAATCTAGCCCATAATAGAACATGAGGCCCCGGACGAAGGGGTGGAGGGGAAACCCCAACCCGCGGAGGAAGTGAGGGATGAATACAACCCTTTCGCCGGTCTCCGGGGTGAGGATGAGTTGCTCCCTGGCAGGGAGCCTATGCACGATGTCCGCAGACAGATACCCCGCCTCCCGGAGCTCCTTGACGTCCTTCTCAGTGACAGAGGAGGTCTCCCACTTGCCCTTTGAGCCGGATCCTCACATGGCTGGAAAGGCTGGTGGCCGTGGGAAAGATTGAAGTTTCGGGGCTGGAGCTTGAAGATGGGAAAGCAGGAGAAGGAAGAAGGCATGGGAAGAAAAGAGGAATCTTTATCCTCTTATATAGGCAGTGAATATCAAACACCCCCCCTCAAGCCTTAAAACTCGCCTGTTCCCAAGGGTTCATGCGAATGGCACGGTTGGATTACCCAAAGCCGTATTGATAAGGATCCCGCGATAAGCGGACACGATCTCTGTTTTCTCGAAACGCGAAGCGGGAGGCGAAAAAATGGTTTGAAATGTTAAGAGGCCAGACGTGACGTTTCGCCCAAAAATTGTCAGTTGATAGCCATTATTTTGATTAAATATCTTGCCTTCATGGCTAAGGGTTGTGACTATTATACAGAGCCGGATATAGTTCTTTTGTTCAGAAGATTGCTTTGAAGTACTCAGGAGGAGGAACCTGCCTTGCAATGCCGAAGAGAACCCGCATGCCGAATATATCGTCATTGAAGACTGGTTCAGGGCCTACTGAGGGAGTCCTGGATTAGGGGGTCCTCGGGTGTCCGGGCTGTGTGATATGGGCCGGACTGATGGGCCTTGAAGATACAAGGCAGAAGACCTTCCCCCGTGTCCGGGTAGGACACTCCTATGCGTGGATGGCAAGATTGGTGTCCGGATATGTAATTTCCTTCCTTTATGAACTGACTCTGTACAACCCTAGGCCCCTCCGTGTGTATATAAACCGGAGGGTTTAGTCCATAAAGGCTATCAGAATTTACATAGGCTAGACAGCTAGGGTTTAGCCATTACGATCTCGAGGTAGATCAACTCTTGTAACCCCTATACTCATCAAAGACAATCAAGTAGGACGTAGGGTTTTACCTCCATTAAGAGGGCCCGAACCTTGGTAAACATCGTGTCCCCCTTGTCCCTAGTTACCTTCGATCCTTAGACGCACAGTTCGGGACCCCCTACCCGAGATCGGCCGGTTTTGACACCGACAGCGGCGACTATCATGGAGCTTGCGGACACGCCTGCGATGGAGCATGACGACGGCGTTGCCTAGGAGGCCGCTGTCGTCGATCTAAGACTGGTAGTAGTATGGGGGTAGGCATGAGGAGGAAAGATCCTAGCTATGGCGAAGTTGTTCACACGAGTTTTTATGAGTTCACGCCCTTCGCGGAGGAAGTAATAGCCCTACGTCTCGGAGCCCGGAGGCGGTCGACTGGATTATGCGCGTGTGAGTTACAGGGGGTGCGAACCCTTGTCCCGGAGGAGGGGGTGGCTTATATAGAGTGCGCCAGGACCCCAGCTCCCCTCCATTACACAGGGTTCAATGTTCATAAAGAGGAAGCGTTACAGGTAACGTCTGCAATAAAGTGTTATAAATGATAATTAAGTCTATGAGTAAACGCCCGACCGTTTGCTGTGTAGAGTGACTTTAGATCTTCTGTATGTCGAGTGGTTTCTGTGACGGTCGAGTGACATTGATTCTTCCGAGTGGAATGTCTCTGGTCGAGTGGATGATGGTACCCTTCGAATGCTTCTGGTTTTAGGGTGATGCCCTTGGGGAGGGTGTCTAGGTCAGGTCTATGACCCTACCCTAGGTACATGGCTTCATCATTAGCCCTGAATGGTTCAGGGTTTGAGGGGAGAAGGAGTTGAAAATATTCCCAATTTAACTTCCGCGCTTCGGAAGTGTCTTGTTGGGATCAATAATCAACACGGTGACACCAACTTCTTTTTTAGTCGCCTTGATCCATTCTTGGTTTTGTCGAGTGAACTTTTGCTGAAAAAGGCTTCGAGTGTTGATATGGAGAAAATCTTCCGTCTGACAGATTGCTCTGTTGCCCGCAGATCTCGCGGGATTCAAATTTTTGGGAAGCGCGCGGGGCGGAGGAGGCCGCATCAATCGGGTTGGATAAGGCAGGGCCGCCTCGATTTCTGTGTCGCCTTTTTTGCCACGTATCGCTCGCGCGACTGTTGCGGGATTTGATAAGATCGCCCGGGTCCACAGGTCAGTCACTCGGAAGCAACCTCATATAAGGCGTCGGTCCAGGGTTTTTGAACAGTGCATTCCCATTCTTCCTCTTCCTTCTCTGTTTTCCCCACCGCATCCGCTCCTGCTCTGACGTCGCTGCTCTGTTCAAGCTCCGTCCACTGCGATGAGGAAGGAGAAGACGGTGGCTTTGGAGCGCGCGAACAAGGCGACGGCAAAGGCGAAGGGGAAGAAGTCAGGCCGGGGCGGATCTTCGTCGAGGTCCGGTCAGCCGCGCGGCTGGATCCGGTCGACGATTCGCCAGGACGACATCGACGCTCTGGCCGAGGAGGGATTGATCCCCCACGGATCCGCGCGGCTCCCGGCGGACGAGACTGAGCCCCGACCGCAGGAGGGTGAGTGCGTCCTCCTCGCCACTCACGTCGACCGCGGGTTTTCTTTGCCTTCGCATCCTTTTTTCCGAGCTTTCTTGAACTTCTTTGGAGCACAACTTCATCACTTTTCCCCCAACACCATCGTGTATCTTGCTGCTTTCGTGTCTATGTGCGAGAATTTCTTGGGTTGTCGACCACACTGGGGCCTCTTCAAGAACATTTTCACGTGTCGCTCCCAGTCGGTCAAAAAAGCTAATCCGAGCGATGAGAGGACAAAAGTGATCCAGATGTGTGGGGGCCTTGGGATCCAAATGAGGGGTAAGAGCTCTTTCGCAGTCATGATCCTTCCCGAGTCAGTCTGAGGGTAGCAGTCGATCTGGTTTTACTACAAAGACCAGCCGACTCCAGGTCAGTCAACTAGACTTCCCCCCTTTTCCATGGCTCGAGTAGAGAAGCCCTCCGCCTTGAAAGTGACCCCGGGGGAGAAAGCAGAGGTGAAGGTGCTGGTCGAGCGAGTGGTCCAGCTCATCCGTGATGGTCTGACCGACATGGATCTGTTGGAAGTCTTCCTCAGACGATGCATTCAGCTGCTTCAAGCCCGTGACCACCCGATGTGGATGTATTCGGGCATTGAAGATTCCACTCGGATCCATCCAGAAGAAGTCGACGAGGATACGGTGGAGAAGTGGTTGAGGGGTATCACTGGCAATAAAGATAATCCCAGGGGGGCCAGAAGAGTCCCTCCACTCGACAACTCATACGAAACAGACAAGGTCCGACTCTGAATTGCCGAGTGTTATCTTGATTTATCATGTAACTGCTTGTAATTTACCGACTGACTTTTGTCATGCTTGGTGTGTTCTAGGCTCTTACTGAGATGTATTCGATGCCCAACGGAGAACATGAGCAGGACCCGGAGGGGGAGGCGAGCGGAGGCGAGAGTGGTGAGTGGCATTCTGATGGTGAAGGGGACGAGAGCTCCGACCTGAGTGATGAAGAAGAGGTCGACTCACCTCCCCGTAGGGAAAGGCGATCCAAACTCACCCATGATCCGGCAAGCGCCCGCGACAAGGCAGCTGTTCAGACTGGGCAGTCGTCAAAGTGTCCTCGGACGTCTTCTTCGGCGCCGACTGAAAAGGCTCCGAAACAATCCAAGTTCGCACCTCAGAAGACTCGAAAGGCACTGCCCAAAATCAAAATCCACATCCTTGTTGCCTCTGCGTCAGTGTCATGTCTTCGGTTTTACCCAAAATTCTGTGTTGTCTATTTTTCCTTGGTTTGACCAAATGAATCTTGAAACTAGCAGTGACGCTACCTCTGGGACCTCTGCTTACAAAAACGAGGATGAGGACATGGAAGATGCGGTCACCTCCAACCCAGGTATAATCTTCGTGATCTTGTCTTTGTTTTGTCGATTGAACTGCAATATAACCAACGAGGATGAATTTTTGGCGACTGATCTTTTTACAGCTCCTCCCAACATCATTGATCTCCCAGACGACGACGAGGACGAGCCACAAAGGCCCTTGGGAAGAAGAAACAGGAAAACGTCCACTGGCAAGACACCTCAGTCCGCGCCAGTGGCGGAACCGGTAATCCAGGAAGCCGGCGATGCCAATCGGACTTCCGTCACCTTCGCCATACCACTGTCGAGTGCTTAGCCTTCAGCGTCAGCCGCGCAGACTCCCGCTGATCCACCTTCACTTTTTGCTGCACATCACGTCCCAGAGGACCAGGTGGGTGCTGCCAAAGAGGCTACACGCCAGGCGGGCATTATGATGGAGAAGATGAAGATGGTGCGGGAAGCCAGCCAAGTTGCTTATGACGCCAGCTCCGCTCTCCAGAGCAACGTCCAGGTTAGCAGATTGCCGACTGACTCTTTTAGCTTGTTCTGTTAGGATATGCTACCTGAAAACTTTCTTCGAAGAATCTTTTCATTTGTCTGCGCTTCGCATCCGTCCACCCACTGGGTGTTTTGATTTGCCATTGAGCAAACTTGTATCTTGAGTCGACTAGGTTGTGTCGATTGGATTTTTGAACTAGTGGGGGCATGCTGAGTGCACCCACTGGGTGTAGTCCCCGAGACCATAGTTGACTGCGGGTAGTCGACTGTGGTCTGAGAAGCTAAATTTTCCACTCGGTCTGGACGGACCATGTCGAGTGGAATCCGAACCAGTGGGGGCACGCTAAGTGCACCCACTGGGTGTAGTCCCCGAGACCGTGGTCGACTGCGGGCAGTCGACTATGGTCTTAGATCCCTTTTTTTACCCTCGGCCTGGACAGACCACGTCGAGTGGAAACTGGACCAGTGGGGGCACGCTAAGTGCACCCACTGGGTATAGTCCCCGAGACCGTGGTTGACTGCGGGCAGTCGACTACGGTCTGAAAACAACTTGAATTTATCGGACCATTGTTCTGAAGTAACTAATCTTTCCATCTGTCGATTGTCTGTCTCTTGATTACAGAAATCTTGTGAACTCGGAGTTCATTTTTCTGAATTGGAGAAAAAACAGATTCAGCTCAACCTCGATCTGGAACTAGCCAAGACAAATCTGCAGAAGGCCAAGGATGGAGCTGCCGGTAAGAGAAAACTTGCCGACTGATTTGTCTCTGAACCGGATTCTATTTTTCTTTTTCTGAACCGAGCGTTGTTTCTTTCAGAGAACATGAATCAAGCTCTGGCGAAGAAGGACCAAGATCTTGCGGCCGCACAGAAAGCAGCTGACGAGAAAACTGCACTCGCCGAACAAAAGCTAGCTTCAGTCGGCAAACTGGAGGAAGAAAACGCCAAGCTGAAAACTGCCCTTGATGAAGCCAATAAGGAAGCGACTCGCCTGAAGAAGGACAAGAACAATATGAACGAGAAGATGGAAGGCATTGCTCGCAAGAGGGAGGATCTGGAGAATTATCTGGGAGGTCTTGCCAAGAAGTTGTTCGTCATGCTTGAAGGTATTATCGCTGAACTGACTGACTTGTTATTGTCGACTCGATATACAACCACTAACTCATCTTTGAATTGTACGTGCAGAATTTTGCCGGAACTTCGAGGAAGAGACTGGGCGAGTTGAGACAAGCTTGACCCCATCCATTCTCCAGTGAAAGACGAAGCTGCCATGAATGTACTCCAATTGGAATCTCGCGTTGCTGGTGTTGTTGATTATCTTGCTCGACTGAAGGTCACAATGTCGCGGATTGACACAACACTCTGGCCAAGGGCAATGCTCCAGAATGACCTTGAGTCTCTGATGACTCGACTTAATGAAATTCCCGGTCGAGTGCAAGAATGGAAGAAGTCTTCTGCCCGGTGCGGCGCTGATGTGGCTCTGTCTTTGGTTCGCATCCATTGCAAGGAAGCGCGAGAAGAGAAGCTGGCAGCGATCAAGGTTGCCAACACCAAGAAGCACGACTTCCAATCTTTCATGGAGACCTTCATTGCTGCTGCCACTCGGATTGCCGACGAAATCGACCTGGACGAATTCGTTGAACCTGCCAGCCCTCCTCCTGTGGAGTGAACAAACTTTTATGCCTCACCTTAAATTTGACTTGGAATGCCGAGTGATTTTGTAACCGTTAAACTCCTTCGGGCTTGATGCCCGAGTACTTTAATCCGCGGTCGGAACGTTAGGATTTTATCTGAATTTGGTTTATCTCCGAATATGCTTGTGCTTGCCTTCGAGTGGGATTTGTTCTTCACTCGGAATATTTTTTGTACTTGGGATGCAGCTCTGAGGAAGAGGTTCCAGCCGACCTGCACCTCGTTGTCCTTGCGGATGAGGATGGAGCGCACGCCATACTTGTGGCGCAGCTCCGAGGAGAAGGTTGCAGTCGACCTGCACCTCGTTGTCCTTGCGGATGAGGATGGAGCACACGTTATACTTGTGGCGCAGCTCTGAGGAGAAGGTTGCAGTCGACCTGCACCTCGTGGTCCTTGCGGATGAGGATGGAGCGCACATTGTATTTGTGGCGCAGCTCTGAGGAGAAGGTTGCAGTCAACCTGCACCTCGTCGTCCTTGCGGATAGGGATGCGCTTCAAACTTAGGCGAGTACTGGACTATAGCTAAGCCCCCGAGTGGGAGGTTTTCTCACCACTCGGTAGGATTTTTCAAACTTAGGCGAGTACTGGACTGCAGCTAAGCCCCCGAGTGGGAGGGTTGCTCATCGCTCGGTGGGATTTTTCAAACTTAGGCGAGTACTGGACTGCAGCTAAGCCCCTGAGTGGGAGGGTTGCTCACCGCTCGGTGGGATTTTTCAAACTTAGGCGAGTACTGGACTGCAGCTAAGCCCCCAAGTGAGAGGGTAGCTCACCACTCGGTAGGATTTTTCAAAGTTAGGCGAGTACTGGACTGCAGCTAAGCCCCCGAGTGAGAGGCTTGCTCACCACTCGGTAGGATTTTTCAAACTTAGGCGAGTACTGGACTGGAGCTAAGCCCCCGAGTGGGAGGGCTGCTCACCACTCGGTAGGATTTTTCAAACTTAGGTGAAACGGATTCGCAGCTAAGCCCCCGAGTGAGAGGCTTGGTCACCACTCGGTAGGATTTTTTTTAAACCTAGGCAAAACGGATTCGCAAGTAAGGCACCCACTGGGGGATTTGAAACATAAAAAAGAAACAGCAAACATTTAGGAGACTGTAAAACTGTGTCTTTGATAACCAAACTAGAAGGTATTTCTTATTACATCTGAATGCTTAAGTATAAAAGGCGGCGGAGCAACTCCGCATTCCAAGCGTGTGGCTTGTCTTTCTTGTGCTCAACGTTGTAAAGGTGGTACGCTCCATTGTGGAGCACTCTTGTGACGATGAAGGGGCCTTCCCAAGCAGGAGCGAGCTTGTGTCGTTTCTGTTGATCCACTCGAAGAACCAAGTCTCCCTCTTGAAATGCTCGACCCCTCACGTTTCTGGCGTGGAATCGACACAGGTCTTGCTAATAGATGGTCGACCGGATCAGGGCCATCTCTCTTTCCTCTTCCAGGAGATCAACTGGATCTTGCCATGCCTGTTCTGCTTCATCTTCTGAGAAAAGCTCAACTCGGGGTGCATTGTGAAGCAAGTCACTCGGGAGTACAGCCTCAGCTCCATAGACCAAGAAGAATGGAGTTCGGCCAGTCGACCGATTGGGAGTTGTCCTCAATCCCCAAAGCACTGATGGAAGTTCATCGACCCAGGCGCCCGCTGCGTGCTTGAGATCACGCATCAGTCGGGGTTTCGGTCCTTTGAGAATAAGTCTGTTTGCTCTTTCAGCTTGTCCATTCGACTAGGGGTGGGCGACTGAAGCATAGTCGACTCGAGTACCTTGGGAAGCATAGAAGGCTCTGAACTCATGAGAATCGAAGTTCGACCCATTGTCAGTGATGATGCTGTGCGGAACACCATATCTGAATGTTAACTCTCTGATGAAACTGACAGCAGTACTGGCTTCAAGGTTTTTGATAGTTTTGGCTTCAATCCATTTGGTAAATTTGTCGACTGCTACGAGCACATGAGTGAAGCCGCTCCTACCAGTCCTCAGAGGTCCAACCATATCCAATCCCCAAACAGCAAAGGGCCAGACGAGTGGAATGGTCTTCAGGGCTAGTGCAGGCTTGTGAGACATGTTGGAGTAAAACTGGCAGCCTTCACATTTGTCGACTATTTCTTTTGCAATCTCATTTGCTCGTGGCCAATAAAATCCTGCTTGATGAGGACATAGACCTGGGGTAGGGTAATAGGCCTGACCTATACGTCCTACCTAAGGTCCTTGTCCTAGAAGAAAAGAAGTTCAAGAGTAAATAGAGGGGGGCCAACAAAGGTGTCGAGTGCAATCCACTCAACCTACCATTCACTCGGAGACCCCTCCTTATTTAGGTCACTCGGCCACTAAACCACTCGACGTGCAGAAGACCTGAAGCCACTCTGCACAGCAACGGTCGGGCGTTTACTCATATACTTAATGATAATTTATAGCACTTTATTACGAACGTTACCTGTAACGCTCTCTCTTTATGTACATTGAACCCTGTGTAACGTGGGTTGGCTGGGGTCCTGGCGCACTCTATATAAGATGCCCCCCTCCACTGGCACAAGGGTTCGCACCCCTGTAAACACACACATACATAATCCAGTCGACCGCCTCCGGGCTCCGAGACGTAGGGCTGTTACTTCTTCCGAGAAGGGCCTGAACTCGTAAAACTCGTGTGTACAACTTCGCCATAGCTAGGATCTTGCCTCTCCATACTTACCCCCTATTCTACTGTCAGTCTTAGTACCTTGACAATTGGCGCCCACCGTGGGGCAGGTGTCTTAGCGACTTGTTGGAGAAGTTGCAATTTTTCCGATCCCCATCATCATGGTTTCTGGCGGAGGATTGGCCGAGGGCCGCGAGATCCATCTCGGCGCGCTCATGTTCGTCGCTGACGACTCCGCTTGGCTCCAAGAGGCTCCACTCGATGTCGAGGCGCTCCCCGTCCGTGGGGCAACACACTTTCCCGCATGCGTCCGCGGCGTCCTTCTGCGGCAGCCGTCGACTCAGTATCGGTCGGCTCCTGTGGCGTCCTCGCTCCCTGCTGTTCGCCGGCGCAAGTGTTCCGGTCGGTCGCGGCTCCAGCGGTGGGTGAGGCACGCGGTGGCTCGCCAGTTGGCCACCCCACAAGTCGCGGCAATCGAGCCCGACGAAACTCTCTACATCCTGTTCTACCTGTCGACTGGCTCCGTCGAGACGGCATCCGAGTGCGACAGCAGTGACCCCACGGCGGAAGTCCTGATGGTCAATGGACCGCACAGTCCTCCTTGCTTCCCCCGCGACGACGATGGCGATGGCGGAGGCGATCCGTCGCGCGTCCATGAGGAGTACCACTATGGATGCGCTTCACACTCCTATCGTTGGAGAAACCCCCGAGGCCCGGGCCTTGGAGGAGGCGCGCCTGGCCAACTTGGCTGAGTGCACTCGACTGGAGAATCTCCAGCACGCACTCGACGAGCGTGCTTGGCAGCGGATTCCTGAGTCCAGTCGACGACAGCTTTTTGCGCCTCCAACTCAGGTATACCGAACTCCGATTCAGAATCTCACAGCTGCAGCCCGAATAGCAGAGTCGATTCAGCCTTCCCAGTCAGAAGCTGGCAGAGGTTTGATGCAGATCCGGGCTTTACTCCGGGCAGCGGGAGAGCAGAACACAGCAGTGTCTCAGTCGCGGAATAGGATTCATAGCAGATCTGTGGTGGCAGACACAGTTCAGTCTGCTCACATCCCAAGATCGCCTCCGAGGCGTGAGGGACGTGGAGATCGGCGAGAACAGTACAGAAACCATGAGCAGTATGATCACCGACTCGACCACGATGATCGTCGTCGAGTGCCCACTCCTCCCCCAAGGAGTGGGTCATACATGCCTCGGCAACACGATGACAGACGCCCTCACAGTGGTGGGCGAAGGATTCCAGTCGACCCCCGAGAGTCGGGCTTTGATGCGAGATCTATTCTTGTTCAGGGTCTGGTTGATAGGAACAGAGCTCACATAGAAGGTCATGACAGCGATTATCCGACTGGCAGTAGAGTGCATGTCTCAGGTCCAGAGTGTTTCAGCAGAGCCATCAGGGCTGCAGTGATTCCTCCCATCTTCAGGTTGGCGACTGGAGTCAGCAAGTTCACTGGTGAGTCCAAGCCTGACACTTGGCTTGAGGACTACCGAGTGGCTGTTCAGATTGGCTGCGGCAATGATGAAGTGGCCATGAAACACCTTCCTCTGATGTTGGAGGGCTCGGCCAAAGCGTGGTTCAATCAGTTAGCACCTGGCAGCATATATAGTTGGGAGGAACTCGCCCGAGTGTTTGTTAGGACCTTTGAAGGTACATGCAAACGGCCAGCAGGGTTAACAGAGTTGCAGTCCTGTGTGCAGAAACCGAATGAAACCTTGAGAGATTATATCCAGAGATGGATCACGTTGCACCACACAGTGGAGAATGTGTCAGATCACCAAGCAGTTTGTGCCTTCAAGGAAGGTGTCAAGTATCGAGAATTGAACCTGAAGTTCGGTCGGACCGGGGATATGTCTCTGATTCGGATGATGGAGATTGCCACCAAGTATGCTAATGGTGAAGAGGAGGATCGACTCCGGAGTGGCAAGCACAAAACAGTCGCCCAAGAAAACGGAGGAGGGAATTCCAGTTGGAAACAGAAGCGCAAAGCAGAGCCAGCTGCTCCTGGTGAAGCCTTAGCCGTGACTCAAGGAAAGTTCAAGGGGAAGCCCAAAGGGACGTGGAACCCCAAGAAAGTGAAAGATCAAGATGGAAATGATGTGTTGGATTTACCATGCCACATTCACACCAAAAAAGATGAAGAGGGTAATTTCATTTACCCTAAACACACCACTCGACAGTGTCGGCTCCTGATTCAGCAGTTCCGAGAGAAACAACCCAAGGAGAAGGAAAAGGAGTCGGACAAGGGTGAGGATAAGGAAGAAGATGATGATGGTTTCCCCAACGTCAATTCCACTCTGATGATTTTTGCTGATGTTGAGAGAAAAAGTCGACTGAAAGTCATTAATAGAGAAGTGAACATGGTCGCTCCGGCGATGCCCAGTTATTTGAAGTGGTCTCAGACTGCCATTACATTCGACCAGTCTGATCACCCAGCGCGCATAGCCACCCCTGGGAGGCAAGCATTGGTGGTCGACCCAGTTGTCGAAGGCACTCGGCTGACTAAGGTGCTGATGGATGGTGGCAGTGGCCTGAATATCCTTTATGCCGAAACCTTGAAAGGGATGGGCATTCCGATGTCCAAACTTAGTGAAAGAAATATGAGTTTCCATGGGGTTATACCTGGCAAGAAGGCTGAATCACTCGGCCAGGTCGCCCTTGATGTGGTTTTCGGTGATTCTAAGAATTACAGCAAGGAAAAGTTGACATTTGAAGTCGTGGATTTCTAGAGTGCTTATCATGCTATTCTGGGTAGGCCTGCTTATGCACGTTTTATGGCTCGACTATGTTACGTGTACCTCAAATTGAAGATGCCTGGTCCCAGAGGAGTGATCACTATCACTGGCAATTGGCAGAAGGCGGAAGAGTGCTTCCAGAAGGGCTCAAAGATCGCCGATGCACAAATGGCAGTAGTAGAATTGCAAGAGTATCAGAAAAATGCAGATCCGAGTGATTTGCTGCGAGCCAAGAAGCCTGCCACAGACTCTGCATTTCAGTCGTCCGGTGAAACGAAGCCGGTTCATATTCACCCGACCGATCCCAATGCTGCTCCAACTCACATCTCAACAACACTCGACAGCAAATAGGAAGAAGCGCTCATCCAGTTCCTCCGTGAGAACTGGGACATGTTTGCATGGAAACCTTCTGACATGCCGGGTGTTCCCAGGGGCTGGCTGAGCACCGTTTGTGTGTCGACCCAAAAGTGAAACCAGTCAAAGAACATCTTCGACGGTCCGCCATACAGAAGAGAAAAGCAATTGGTGAAGAAGTGGCTCGGCTCCTGGCAGCTGAGTTCATCCGAGAGATTTACCATTCCGAGTGGCTCGCCAATGTTGTCATGGCCCCCAAGAAGGACGACTCACTTCGCATGTGCATTGACTTTAACCATATCAATCGGGCCTGCCCGAAAGATCATTTTCCTCTCCCCCGCATCGACCAAATAGTCGATTCGACTGCGGGGTGTGAGCGCTTGTCCTTTTTGGACGCCTATTCCGGGTAGCATCATATCCGATTGTATGGACCCGATGAGATAAAAACAGCTTTCATCACTCCATTCGGGTGCTTCTGTTATGTCACCATGCCATTCGGCCTCAAGAATGCCGGAGCCACGTTCATGAGGATGATTCAGAAGTGTTTGCTGACTCAAATCAGTCGGAATGTGGAAGCATACATGGATGACATTGTAGTCAAGTCACTAAAGGGTTCCGACCTGCTGGCTGACCTTGCTGAAACTTTTGCCAACCTCAGAAGGTACGATATCAAGCTTAATCCATCAAAGTGCACATTCGGAGTTCCTGGCGGAAAATTACTCGGTTTACTCGTTTCCGAACGAGGGATCGATGCTAACCCAGAGAAAGTTGGTGCTATACTCCGGATGAAACGCCCTGTGCGTGTGCACGATGTCCAGAAGCTTACTGGTTGTTTGGCCGCCTTGAGTCGATTCATTTCTCGCCTCGGTGAAAAGGCATTGCCTCTTTACCGACTGATGAAGAAGTCTGATAAGTTCGAGTGGACTCCTGAAGCTGATGCAGCGTTTGTAGAGCTCAAAGCCCTGCTTTCCACCCAGCCGGTGCTCGCTGCCCCAATCAGCAAAGAGCCTTTACTGCTTTACATTGCAGCCACTGGACAAGTTGTCAGTACAGTACTTGTAAGTGCATCTAGTGCCCCTTAGTGATTTTGGTGTATTGAAGACTTATAAGTTAAGGGACTAATGCGTTTGTGAGTGTACACAGATCTATAAGTCTATGAGGAGTTTGATATTTACAGAGAAAGTCGACCCCTAAAAATGAAGTTCTTCGACTGAAGACTTTGGATTTCTGAAGACTTTGAAAGTGAAGAAATTGGTGTGACCTTGAAGACTTGGTATTCATTTGAGGAACATGAAGCGTGAAGACTTTTGTTTTCGTAGTTTCATTTTCTCTTTCTTGAGTCATAGGAAACACCGTACTATTAAAGGGGGTCGAGGAAATACTAAGGAAAAATTTCCATGTGATGCTCAACTCAAAATCCTACACCTACCAATCCCTTCGAGTGAAGCCATTGGAAATCTCATACAGTTCAGTCATATTCTTCAGTGACAGAGACGAAGTTCTTCTGGTCTCTGAGGAATTTGTTCTGACTGAGGAGTTAGGAATTCACCAGTGCGGATTGCCTACACAGTGAGGAACATGATAGCCCTGAGGAATTTGATACTCAAATTTCCGACCGTTGTTGTGCTATGCGCCAGCTGTCCCAAAATATCTACCCACCTAATGGTCATATCATTGAAGCGCATTTATGTCTTATCATGTCGGGCTGCTCCCTAGGCGATAAATAGCCGCCCCCTACAACCACTAGCTGGTTGGCTGCTCCGAGAGAAACTGACACTTGTCAATTGAGAGCATCCCATCCTCCGAGGAATTTGAGTGAAAATCATCAAGTGAGGAAATACCCCAAACCCAAACACCTACAAACCCCAAGTGATTGAGCATCACTGAAGAGATTGATCCTGTGTGGATCCGACACTTGTTACCTTTGAAGACTGTGCTTCTTCCAGACGGTTAGGCGTCATGGTCTAGATCATCCAAGAGGAAATTGTGGATTGCCGAGTGACCGAGTTTGTGAAGGTTTGGAAGTCACCTGAAGACTTACCACGAGTGATTGGACGAGGTCTGTGTGACCTTAGTTCAAGGAGAATACGGTGAGGACTGTGTGTCCGGAACTGGGTGTCCTCAGGTTTAAATACCTAGCCGCTCCAACCAGACGTACAACTGAGACAGCAGTTGGAACTGGTCTACCAAATCATTGTCTTCACCAAGCCAACTGGTCCTATTTCCTGAACTCTTTCATTTCCTCATTACTGTGTTGTATGCTTGTTCATATCTGTGTTTGAAGACTTTGACTGAAGACTTTCTCAATTTCCTCACTCTGTTTGTCTTCATCCTGTGTTATCCCGTGTTTACGCTTTCTGTACTCTGCTTGTTTTCATTTCATCGTGATGACTATGCTTGTGCTCTGCTATGCATACTTTTGAGTACTTATTCCGCTGCAAGTAGTTCTTCGCTAAGGAATTTCCTCACCCACAAATTCCTCAGTGAAGAATTTTTAAAAATTGCCTATTCACCCCCCTCTAGTCGATATAACACACTTTCAATTGGTATCAGAGCAAGGTACTCCCTTGTTCTGTGTGATTTTGGTTTAACCGCCTGGAGTTTTTGTTATGTCGACCGCAGGTATGATCAAGGTCTCTGCTGGGTGTCCTACCTTCGATGGGACGGACTACCCCTACTGGAAGAATAAGAGGCGAATGCATCTTGAGGCAATTGATAACGATCTCTGGTATGTTGTGGAAAAAGGTGTTCCCTCGGTCTCACCCTCACTGAACGCTGCCGATGTGAAGAAATTCAAGCAACTCGATTCTCAAGCAAAGAATATCATATGTGGCCATCTGAGCAAAGGACAGTATGGAAGAGTGAGTGCTTTGGAAACTGCTAAGCTTATCTGGGATAGGCTGTCCAAAGTAAATGAAGGAGTCTCAACACAATGTGACTCTCGAGTTGCTGTTCTTCGCAATCTCTTCAACCGCTTCAAAAGACTCGACAATGAAAATGTTCAACAAACCTTCGATCGCCTCACTGACATCTCAAATGAGCTTCAAGCACTTGGTGCCAATGACATCACCGACCACGAGGTGGTGAAGAAACTGCTGAGATCGCTTCACTCTTTATTTGATACTCTGGCATTGATGATACAAGAGCGTGCTGATTACAAGTCACTTGACCCCGCTGATATCCTCGAAAGGCTAAACACTCATGAGTTCCAGCTTGCTGAAAAGAGAGATCTCTATGGTTCGAGCTATGGCAGATCACGTGCACTGAAGGCCAAGGCAGTTTATGAGTCTGAAGATGAAGACTCTGATGGCAGCCTTGGTGATCCTGAAGAACTGAGTAATGATCTAGCACTGCTCGTGAAGAAATTCCAGAAGTTCTCGAGACGTGATCGCTTTGGAAGACCCTCAAGGAGCAATGATTCTTCATCCAGTGACTACAAGAAGAGGCTTTGTCATAAATGCAAGAAACCAGGACACTACATTCAAGATTGTCCTCAATGGGAAAAGGAATCAAAGAAGAAGAAATACAAGGATTACAGTTCTAATGATGCTAAGAAAAAGAAGAAATCCTCAAAATCTTCATCATCAAAATCCTCAAAGTCTTCATCTCACAAGAAGAGCAGCTCCAAGAAGGCTCGGGCATTCATTGGCAAGGAAATGGACTCTGAAGCTGAATCTGAAGAAAATGAGGAAGAGGAGGCATCTGAGGATTCCGAATCCGGTGTGGCGAGCCTAGCCCTCGCTACTGCATTCGTCAGCAAGTCCATCTTCAACCCTGAAGAAAATGACCTCACCAACAAGGCTGATGACGGCAATGATGACTACGCTCCCACCTATTGCTTCATGGCAAAGGGTGCCAAGGTACTCAAATATTCCTCGTCTGAATCAAGTGAAAATGAATCTGATGAAAACCTTAAGCCCAGCTATTCTAAACTTGCTAAGATTGCTGTGAAACAACAAAGGGCTCTTGAAAAGGTTCAAAACATGCTAGACAAAAGTTATGATATGTTGGGTGAAGAAATGGATCGCACTAAAACCTTGACTGAAAATCTTCAGAGAATTCAGACTAGGTTTGACAACCTTCAAGGTCATCATAACACTCTCTTGTCTGATCATGAGAAGCTTTCTTATGAATTTCTTCAAAGAAAGCAAGATCTTGAAAAGCTAAGAGTGAGTTATGAAGATCTTCAGAAGGAGCGCGATTCATTACTTGCTCAACAAATCAGCGCTGCTCAGGAAGAATTTGTTCCTCCATGTTTGAAATGCATTGAACGTGAATCTGCTAATTCTTCCCCAGAATGTTCAAATGCTTCTAATGCTACAAATTCCTCAACTACCTCTGCTATCATTAATTCCTCATCTGAGGACATTGCTAGTATCACTGACGATGCAGGGCTGAAGGAATTGTACATGACAGGCATGTACAAAAGCCTCAAAGGGCATCAGACTCTTTGTGATGTGCTTAAAAAGCAGATCCTCAACAGGAACCCTAGGAAAGAGGGTATTGCCTTTGAGAGGAAACTCAATGCTGATGGTACATATTGGGAGCCTGAGCAGTACCCCAAAACCTCATGGGTTGCTGCAAAGGGACCTCCAGTAGATCCATCTAACTTATCTGGCTTTACATGTGAATCTCCTCACTCTTCTAATGAGTCATTTGACTCCAACTATAAACTGTTCAAAAATCAGAATGGTGAAGTATTTGCTAGATATGTTGGCACTAACTGCAGGAACGGTTCTCCTATGAAGAAAATCTGGGTTCCCAAAAGGTGCCTTGAAAGTCTTCAGGTGAATGTCCTCATGACACCACCTGTGAAGAATAGGAACCCCAGATCAAATTCTTCATATGGACCAAATTCTTCATATGGATCCAAGTCCTCATACGGACCAAATTCCTCACATGGATCAAATTCCTCAAAAGGATCAAAGTCCTCATATGAACATCATCGTGCTAACAACTCTGTTTCGCAGGGAAGAGCCAAGGGCTATGAATATGAGCATTATTCTTCTAATCATTATGTTCATAAGTCCTCGAAGAATTTCTCTGCTTATTCATATGCTTACCCTAACTTCTCTTATGTGAAACGAAATGGATTGGCTTCTATGCCACCTTTTTCATATGGAGCTCGCAGAGTGATGAACTCTTTGCCACCCCTTCAGATGTGGGTGGTGAAGAAAAAGAACTAATCTCTTCTGCAAGGTCAGGTCTCCAGACGTACTTGAACGTCTGAAGAATTTGCTGGAGACCTGAAGTGTGCCTGAAAGGACGCAGGCTAATCATGAAGAAATGAACTTTCATTTCTCACGTCCTCATACTGCTTTATCTGTTCTATTGCTTGATGAAATTGATCTGATGAATTGATGTCATATTCTTCACTGATGAAGTATATGAAGTTCGTAAGCTGCACTAATTCATCTGCAGGATGATCAACCCAAAGCCACTGAGTGGGTCCTTGATAGTGGATGTACAAATCACATGACTGGTGACAAGAATCTATTGGTTGATGCTCCCTTATCACCATCGCATCTGAAGCATATCATCTTTGCTGACAAAGGCAAAAGTCAGGTATTGGGTCTAGGTAAGGTTGCGATCACAAAGGATCGACACATGGACAAAGTCATGCTTGTCGAGTCCTTAGGATATAATCTTATGTCTATCTCAATGCTTTGTGATCTTGATATGGTAGTTGTCTTTGGCAAGTATCGTTGTGTTGTGGTTTTGGAAGCTGACAATTCCAAAGTCTTCGAAGGCTTTAGGAGAGGAGACTTGTATATTGTTGATTTCTCTACAGGACCGCAACCAGCCGTGTGCCTACTTACAAAAGCTTCAGAAGGATGGCTATGGCATCGACGACTTGGTCATGCAGGCATGAGAAATTTGCACACGCTTGCGAAGAAGAAGCATGTCATTGGCATTGAGAATGTCAAATTCCTCAAGGATCACTTATGTGGAGCTTGTGAAGCTGGAAAAATGACCAAGGCTAAGCATCCAGCGAAGACTATCATGACCACTACTCGACCATTCGAATTGCTTCACATGGACCTCTTTGGTCCTAACCATTACTCTGCTGTCACAAATGACGCATCTCTCTATGGTTTTGTTATTGTTGATGATTACTCTCGTTACACATGGGTACACATTGTTACTTACAAACATGAAGTGTAGGAAGTCTTCAAACGATTTTCCTCGAGGGCTTCAACCAACTTTGGTGTGAAGATCAAGCACATCAGAAGTGACAATGGAACTAAGTTCAAGAATTCTGGTCTTGATGACTATCTTGATGAACTTGGTATTACTCATGAGTTATCTGCTCCTTACACTCCTCAGCAGAATGGCGTCGTGGAGCGCAAGAACAGAACTCTTGTTGAGATGGCTCGCACTATGCTTGATGAGTACAAGACGCCTCGTCACTTCTGGACTGAGGCAATTTATACTGCGTGCCACATCATCAACAGGGTATATCTTCACAAATTCTTCAAGAAGACTGCCTATGAACTCCTCACTGACAAGAAACCCAATGTGAGTTATTTCAAAGTCTTCGGTGCTAAATGTTGGATTAGAGATCCTCATCACAATGCTAAATTTGCACCGAAAGCACATTAAGGTTTTATGCTTGGTTACGGAAAGGACTCGCACACTTACAGAGTCTTCAACACCGTTCTTCACAAGGTTGTTGAAACTGTAGATGTGCGGTTCGATGAAACTAATGGCTCGCAAAGAAAGCACCTACCCTCTGTGATAGATGAACCAGCACCTGAGGAAACTATCAAGTTCAAGGCAACTGAGGATGTCATTCCTACTGAAGAATCTGCTGAAGAATTCATTCCAAAACATGAAGAACGTCGAGCTAATGCACCTGAAGAAATTGCTGAAGAAAATGGTGCTAAAGAAAATGCCGATCAAATTCCTCGACGACAACCAACTCATCCTCGCGTTGCAAAAGAAGTGCAAGTTGAGAAGATCATCGATGACATTGAAGCACCAGGTCCTCTCACACGCTCAAAAGCTTCACATTTATCTAACTTTTGTGGGCACTATGCTTTTGTCTCCATCTCAGAGCCCACTAAGGTAGATGAAGCATTTCTGGAGCCTGAGTGGATTCAGGCCATGCAAGAAGAATTACATCAGTTCGAGCTCAACAACGTTTGGGAACTGGTCAATCGTCCAGATCCTCGCAAACACAATATCATTGGCACAAAGTGGATCTACCACAACAAGCAAGATGAAAATGGCCTTGTGGTAAGAAATAAGGCACGGCTTGTAGCTCAAGGCTACACACATGTTGAAGGAATTGATTTCGATGAAACTTTTGCACCTGTTGCTAGACTTGAAGCTATTCGCATATTACTTGCTTATGCTAACCATCATGATATCACTTTATATCAAATGGATGTGAAAAGTGCATTCCTCAATGGTAAGCTTGAGTAAGAAGTATATGTTGCTCAACCCCCAGGTTTTGAAGATCCTAAGCATCCTGACAAAGTCTTCAGACTAAATAAGGCCCTCTATGGCCTCAAGCAGGCCCCTCGGGCGTGGTATGATACTTTGAAGGAATTCCTCATGAAGAAAGGCTTCAGACCCGGTTCACTCGACCCTACTCTTTTCACTAAATCATATGATGAAGAATTATTTGTATGCCAAATATATGTTGATGATATCATCTTTGGCTGTACTGACCAATGTTATAGTGATGAATTTGCCTATATGATGAGTGAAGAATATCAAATGTCTATGATGGGAGAGTTGAAATTCTTCTTAGGTCTTCAAATTCGTCAACAGAGAAATGGCATATTCATATCTCAGGAGAAATACCTCAAGGATGTACTGAGAAAATTCGGCATGCAAGATTGCAAAGGCGTCAAAATTCCAATGCCCACAAATGGCCATCTGTGCACTGATGAAAATGGTATTGACTTCGATCAAAAGGTATACCACTCCATGATTGGTTCTTTATTGTACTTATGTGCATCTAGGCTAGATATTATGCTTAGTGTTTGCATGTGTGCCCGATTTCAAGCTACACCGAAGGAATCACACCATAAGGCTGTGAAGCATATTCTTCGATATCTAGCTCACACACCAACACTAGGATTATGGTACCCCAAGGGCTCGGCTTTTGATCTCGTTGGATATTCTGACTCTGACTATGCTGGTGATCGTGTGGATCGCAAGTCAACATCTGGTACATGTCATTTCCTCGGACGATCTTTGGTCTGTTGGTCCTCAAAGAAACAGAACTGCGTATCACTGTCTACTGCTGAAGCTGAGTACATTGCTGCTGGTTCTTGCTGTGCTCAATTGCTATGGATGAAGCAAACTCTCAAGGACTATGGCGTCAACGTGAAGAATGTGCCTCTCTTCTATGACAATGAGAGTGCCATCAAGATTGCTCACAATCCAGTTCAGCACTCGAAGACAAAGCACATTCAGATTCGTCATCATTTTCTTCGCGATCATGTGTTGAAGGGCGACATTTCAATTGAGCATGTAAAGACTGAAGAACAGCTAGCCGATATCTTCACAAAGCCCTTGGATGAGAAGAGATTTAGCAAGTTGCGGTGTGAGCTAAATATCTTAGAATCTTCAAATGTTCTTTGAAAACGACACTCATCTTAACACTTATCCAAAATTGATGACTTAGATGTGCAACACATGAAGAAACGTTTTTCTTCAATCAATGAAGAATAACACTCTAAGTGTGAAGAAATTAATGAAGAATTTGATTCTCAGAACCCTACGACAATTGTACGCGGTGTCTGAAATCATCATTCTTATACGGTGGGTCACGCCACCACAAAAGTTGAAAATCTTCAATTTGAGTTTTTCCTTAGTCTTGAAATTCCTCAGTTGTTCATATTCCTAAAATTTGCAAAATCTTCACTGTTTCCGTCGTTTTTCTTCATTGGATATATATATATATATATATATATATATATATATATATATATATGTATGTATATGTATATGTATGTATGAGTTTATGTCCTCTACAGCATTCACTTATGGCTAATTCTTCAAGTTGGTTTTTCTGCTAAGTGAATGTGATCGGACCCTTCCCCCTCTATGCTATACTCAACCCAATCTATTCACAAATTCTTCATGTGCGTTCTATTTGAAACTCGTTCAAAATCTTCACTGTGTCCTTGACAGCTGAAGAATTTGCGAACTGAACTTTTAACTTATCTTATCCAAATTTTCGGCTTTACCGCTCAAACCGTTCCGCTTCCCACGATATACTTATCTATTCACCCACGATCTAACACGATCTCCACTTCTCAGTACGCAGGTGACACATGTCATGCGGATGAGAAGGGTCAGGGGCACGTTCGTCCAATTTCTTCGGGCGAACCGTTTTCACCGTGGCTATAAATACCCCCTCTCCCCTTCCTCACTTCTTTTACTCCGCTCGACCTCTCTCCCGCTCAAGCTTCTCAAACCCTAGCACCGCCGCTACATCATAGTCGCCGGTGAGGAAGAGCTTCACTGCCTCGACCTCGTCGCCGCCGTACTCACGCCGGCCGCGGAAATCTTCACTCCGCCGCCGCCGTAGCCGTCTTCCTCCGCCGAGTTAGGGCGTGGAAGATCTGCACAGACGAGCTTCACTTCTCCACACCTCAGTTCGTCGTGTTCTTCGTTCAGGGTAATTAAAAGTTACTTTTACTGCCCTCTTTGATCCAAATGACTTCTACAAAATCTTCAAAGGTGTTTATTCCTCAAATTTTTCACACACTAAACACCTCACATGTAATCTGTCTCGATTCGTTTCTCTAAGCATCATTTTTCTTCAAGATTCCTCAATTGTGTGGATCTTCGATCTATACAACTCTGGAACCTAAGACAAAGAACGCTTAGTGAAATTCCTCAAGACTCATCTGGTCAAATTCCTCAAACTTGTTCTTATTAAAAACCTTCTGAGAACGCATATGACCTCTCCAAATTCCTCGCAACTATACTCTATTCACAGGTACTCATGTCCGCTGCTGAATCACTAGGTTCTCATCAACTTAACTCATTTGCAGCGTTCCTTGAAGAAAAGTTGCATACTTCTTCAGAGAGTTCAATTGTTCAAACTCCTCAACTGAAGAAAATGGCTAGTGATAAGAGGCCACAGAAAGGAGGAAAGAGGCCTGAGGTCAATACTGCTTTTGAAATCCCTGAGGACATTTATGCTGGGTACTGCACACCCCCTGAGGAAGATAAAAACCAGTGCAAAGTGCGCATTCAGAGGATAGAACGGAGATGGGCAAAAGAGTGGAAGGAGTACAGATATGTGACTCCAAAATACATGAAGAAATTCGTTGTTACTCCTCCATGCTCAAGACCTCCATTGGCACCTGGCCAAGAGGCAGATCCCACTAGCATCAAGCGCGGTGAGGAATTTCCTGAAGAATGGGCCAAGCGCCAGGCCAAGTTGGCCAAATAGGCTAAGGATGCAGTGAGGAAATTCAATGAAGATTCCACTGCTGCTGCTGCTGAGGCCTCTAAAAGGCCGAAGAAATCCATGGCAAAGAAGCCTGCGCACAAGCCAAGTGCCTCATCTTCAATGCCCTCACGGCCAATTTCCTCAGCCAAGCCCTCACGGCCAATTCCTCAAGCCGCTCCTGCTCCTCCAAAGTCCTCAGCTGCTCCGAGAAAATCCTCAGCACCTGTGCATCTTGCCACGTGCCAAAGGACGACATGCATCTCTATTGCCTCAGGAGCTTCAGCTAGTTCCTCAGCTGCACCACATTCTTCAACAGGACCCTCTCTGCCGAAGACTAAGACCACTACTGGATGAGGCACTCGCCCAAGTCCTCAGAAGAAGCAGTTCGCCTTCCAAGTACCGTCTGAAGAAGACGAAGCTGATGATGAAGAACTTGCTGAGATCATCAGAGACAGACAAGTCAGGGCCGCTAGAGCCAAGGGCACAGAAGTGCCACTGCTTTTGGATCCAAAGTTGATCCTCGACTATATTGATCTCTGGCACAAGGAACCAAACACTCCTATGCCTGATTTCAAGTTGACTCCTGGCCAAAGTCACATGCTGACCCATTTCATCAGTGAAGAAAAATGGAAATATGAGAAGGCCAGGCAGCTCAAGAAAGCACAGTACAGGAAGGAGAAGTTCCTGAAGAACAACGTTGTCTCTATGACAACTGATGAACTTGTAAAGCTCCAGTCTGAAATCAAAGTCCTCAGCGATGATTTCAACGCTTATTATGCTGATTGGAAAGGAGCCAAGGTCAGGTTCGTCAATCTGACGAAGACACTCACTTCAAGTGCCGCTGCCCCTGTGCACATTGAAGTCACTCAGGCTGAAGCATCTGCTCAGCAAACTGAAGAACATGCCAGCACCGCTGATGAAAATCAGGCTGCTGATGAAAATGTGAGTTCCAAGGCTGATGACTGCATTCCAGCCACTAAAGAAATTCCCAGGGCACCCACTAGTAGTGCGCCTGAAGAAAATGAAGAGGTCAGGGCAACTGCATCAGTTGTGCCTGAAGAAACTGCACCAAATTCCTCTGCTCCTCCTGCGCCTACTCCAACTCCAATCCTTCCATCTGCATCAGATGCGAAGAAGACCAAGGCTGCAGAGCATGCAGTTGTGAAGAAAAGGAAAGCATCAACTCCTTCAGATTCTTCAGCACCGAAGAAAATCAAGCCTATGACCAGCTCTTTTGCAAACCCGGTTGATGTTGTTCCAGTCTCAACCATGCCATCAAAGGACCTTGTTCCTTTTGATGAAGAATATGTGATCCCTGGCGGATCTTATGAAGAAACTTCTTCTGCTGCTACGTCAGAGCAGATGGATGAAGAAATTGAAGTGGATGAAATCCCTTCAACCCCAGTGGTTTCCTCGCATGTGCCTCAGTTCACTGCTGAAGAGACCGGCATTGAAGAAATTGAAGATGAAGATGTGGACATTGGATGTACCACACCTGTAATGAATGATGACTTTTGGGAAAGTCAGCACCCCAATTCTCCACTCTTCACTCCACTGCAGCAAATTCCTCAGTCCCCAGTCACTACAGTTCAATTGGGATCTGATGAAGCTCGTGAAGATATTCCAGCCGCTAGTGCTGAAGAAAATGAAAATTAAGAAATGAAGAACCAGGCTGCCACTGAAGAGGAACCAGAAATTCCTCAGCCTGAAGAACCTGAGATTGCGATTCCTGAGGTTGTGATGCAACTCACTGACACTCCTCTGCCCAAGCCAAAGGATCCATTCTCCAGGAAGCAGAAATTCAAAACTGATGCCATCTTTGGCGAGCATGTATTCTTCACGGATTACAACCCTTATGACTCTGCTCGCATAAGGAAGAGGCGTTTCTGGATTGCCAGCCAGGCAAATTTCTATTCCTCAGTGTTGTTCAACAAAGACAAAGTCTTCGATCATGAGCACATTCCTCACGTGGACATGGAATCCCTGTCGTGCTTCGAGCCAGTCCTCAGTGTTCTTCACGACGCTGGATTGCTAAACTTCTGCACCGACATCTGTGATTGGAATGAAGAACTAATTCTTCAATTCTATGCAACACTGCACATCACTTGAAATTCTGAAGATGTGAATTCATGGGTGCTGGACTGGATTTCTGAAAACACTCATTACAAGGCACCAGCTTCTGAATTGCTTCGTACCTTACCTCTCAGTCCGCCCCTTGAAGGTGCTTGTTGCGTCTACAATGAACCTGAGCTTACTGATCACTACATGCAAGTGCTGATGAAGCCTTTGAAGCCAGGTCAGACCTCAAGAACAAGATTCCTTGTGAAGGAATTGATGTATGTGCCTCGGACTGTCTATCGCATTCTGACGAAGACATTGAGTCCAATCAAGGGCCACGACTCAAATAAAGAAGAAGTCGTTGGCATCATGAAGAATCTGCTTTTCAATATCATTCATGGCATTCCCATCAACTTCCACGATTTCTTCATGAGGACTCTGGCCAACGTCGCCATGTCATCGTTTGAGCTGAAGCCTTATGCACCTTGGATTATGAGATTCATCAGGACAAGGTCTTCACTCAACTATAAAGCTGATACACTGAACCATTGCAGCTACTTGCCCCCAATTGAAGTCATCAAACGGACATTTTCCTCAGCTGATGAAAAGGGCAAGGCTACTGCTGTAATTGATGAAGGCATTCGTCCATTGGATGGACAATTTTCGCAAGGCTGCATCCTACTCCACCAATGATGACTCTGCCACTCATGACTCTGCCGCCAACACTCCCAAGAAAAATCCTCAAGGCACAGCACCCAGGGTGATGACTGATCGTGAGCTTCTCCTCAGTCTTCACCAGAAGGTTGATCGCAATCATAAATGGGTCAAGCATCAGTTTGGTTCAATTCTTCACAACATGACTGCTACCCACAATGCAGTGAAGAAAAACCACTACTACCTTCATGAAATCCTCAACCGCACCTGGGCTATTCTGTCTCAAATCTACAGTGAAGAAGATCTGAAGACAATGGGTCTCAAGGACAATCTTGACTGGGCTGCACCTCCTCCGAAGAAGTACAAGAAGGTCACGGTTCCTTCCTTGGTGGCCAGCTCCTATTCTTCATCACGCGACACTGATGAACATGAAGATTTGGACGACACTGCGGCATGCCCTACTCCAACAAACGACCCCAACAACGCTGACGCTCCTTCATCAACTTGATATTCTTCAGGGGCGTTAGTCCTCATTTTTCAACCCTTTTGGTCATTTGATGACAAAGGGGGAGAAATTTGAGTTAGTCTTCAAGCGGGTCTATCTTATATGGGCGTTTTTTTTCTAAGTTGCAACTCTCGTTCTTTTGAAGACTTTGCTGTATCGAGTTGTAAACTTAAACTCTATGGTGACCTGATACTTTTGTTGTTTCTTCTGCATGCTTATTCCTCGTTAATGTTATTGCACACATGCTGAATTACATCAGTCACCATATTTCATCATGCATTTCAAATTCTTCATATATTATGTCAAATGCATGTATGAATTACAAGATATAGGGGGAGATCTCCATGATTCAACTCTTCAAGTGTGCATTGCTTCAAAAGCAAATTCCTCACTATGCACATCTTCAGGGGGAGTTCTTCTATATCTTGCAATCAAATTCCTCAATATCAGTATTTACACTTCATATGTTTATTCCCGTTGAAAACTTAACCTATATTGTCATCAATCACCAAAAAGGGGGAGATTGTAAGTGCATCTAGTGCCCCTTAGTGATTTTGGTGTATTGAAGACTTATAGGTTAAGGGACTAATGCGTTTGTGAGTGTACACAGATCTATAAGTCTATGAGGAGTTTGATATTTACAGAGAAAGTCGACCCCTAAAAATGAAGTTCTTCGACTGAAGACTTTGGATTTCTGAAGAATTTGAAAGTGAAGAAATTGGTGTGACCTTGAAGACTTTGTATTCATTTGAGGAACATGAAGTGTGAAGACTTTTGTTTTCGTAGTTTCATTTTCTCTTTCTTGAGTCATAGGAAACACCGTACTGTTAAAGGGGGTCAAGGAAATACTAAGGAAAAATTTCCATGTGATGCTCAACTCAAAATCCTACACCTACCAATCCCTTCGAGTGAAGCCATTGGAAATCTCATACAGTTCAGTCATATTCTTCAGTGACAGAGACGAAGTTCTTCTGGTCTCTGAGGAATTTGTTCTGACTGAGGAGTTAGGAATTCGCCAGTGTGGATTGCCTACACAGTGAGGAACATGATAGCCCTGAGGAATTTGATACTCAAATTTCCGACCGTTGCTGTGCTATGCGCCAGCTGTCCCAAAATATCTACCCACCTAATGGTCATATCATTGAAGGGCATTTATGTCTTATCATGTCGGGCTACTCCCTAGGCTATAAATAGCTGCCCCCTACAACCACTAGCTGGTTGGCTGCTCCGAGAGAAACTGACACTTGTCAATTGAGAGCATCCCATCCTCCGAGGAATTTGAGTGAAAATCATCAAGTGAGGAAATACCCCAAACCCAAACACCTACAAACCCCAAGTGATTGAGCATCACTGAAGAGATTGATCCTGCGTGGATCCGATGCTTGTTACCTTTGAAGACTGTGCTTCTTCCAAACGGTTAGGCGTCATGGTCTAGAGCATCCAAGAGGAAATTCTGGATCGCCGAGTGACCGAGTTTGTGAAGGTTTGGAAGTCGCCTGAAGACTTACCACGAGTGATTGGATGAGGTCTGTGTGACCTTAGTTCAAGGAGAATACGGTGAGGACTGTGTGTCCGGGACTGGGTGTCCTCAGGTTTAAATACCTAGCCGCTCCAACCAGACGTACAACTGAGACAGCAGTTGGAACTGGTCTACCAAATCATTGTCTTCACCAAGCCAACTGGTCCTATTTCCTCAACTCTTTCATTTCCTCATTACTGTGTTGTATGCTTGTTCATATCTGTGTTTGAAGACTTTGACTGAAGACTTTCTCAATTTCCTCAGTTCAATTTCCTCAGTCTGTTTGTCTTCATCCTGTGTTATCTTGTGTTTACGCTTTTTGTACTCTGCTTGTTTTCATTTCATCGTGATGACTATGCTTGTGCTCTGCTATGCATACTTTTGAGTACTTATTCCGCTGCAAGTAGTTCTTCGCTAAGGAATTTCCTCGCCCACCAATTCCTCAGTGAAGAATTTTTAAAAATCGCCTATTCACCCCCCTCTAGTCGATATGACGCACTTTCAGTACTCACGGTCGAGCGGGAAGAAGAAGGAAAAGCCTATAAAGTTCAGCACCCAGTATATTATGTTTCTGAAGTTCTGGCTCCATCAAAGAAAAGATATCCACATTATCATATGCTTGTTTATGGGATTTACATGACCACGAAGAAGGTTGCACACTATTTCTCTGATCACTCCATTACAGTCGTCAGCGACGCTCCATTATCAGAGATTTTGAACAACAGAGATGCAACTGGTCGAGTGGCAAAGTGGGCGATTGAACTCCTTCCCTTGGATATCAAGTTTGAGGCAAAGAAAGCTATCAAGTCCCAAGCAATAGCAGATTTCCTCGCCGAGTGGATCGAACAGCAATTGCCGACTCAAGTTCACTCGGAACATTGGACCATGTTCTATGATGGATCCAAGATGCTGAATGGTTCCGGTGCTGGGGTGGTATTGGTATCCCCCCGAGGAGACACGCTCAAATATGTCCTCCAGATTCACTTTGATTCCTCCAACAACGAAGCTGAATTTGAAGCACTCCTGTATGGGTTGCGTATGGCCATTACACTCAGCGTCTGTCGCCTCATGGTCTATGACGACTCAGATTTGGTGGTTAATCAAGTGATGAAGGAGTGGGACGTTAGAAGCCCAGCTATGACTGGTTACTGTAATGCAGTGAGAAAGTTAGAAAAGAAGTTTGAGGGGTTAGAGCTCCATCATATACCCTGATTCAAAAATTAAGCAGCTGATGATTTGGCAAAGATAGGTTCCAAGAGGGAGGCCATTCCCAGCAACGTGTTTTTGGAACACATTCATACACCTTCAGTTCAAGAAGATCCTTTCACTAAAGAGCCCCCGCAGGCTAAGAGTGCTGCAGATCCGACTGAAGTCGAAGTCCCAGCCGTGGTCGACTTGATCATGGAGGTTTTGGTCATCACTCCCGACTGGACAGTGCCGTATATTTCATACATTCTCAGGAAGGAACTTCCAGAGGATGAGGAAGAGACTCGATAGATCGTCCGTCGATCCAAAGCCTTTACTGTGATAAGAGGACAGTTGTTCAGAGAGAGTGCGACTGGAGTCTGCCAGAAATGCATAACACCAGAAGAAGGTCGAGTGATCCTCAATGACATCCACTCGGGGACCTGTGGTCACCATGCGTCCTCTCGGACCATTGTCGCCAAAGCATACCGAGCAGGATTTTACTGGCCACGAGCAAATGAGATGGCAAAAGAAATAGTCGACAAGTGTGAAGGTTGCCAGTTTTACTCCAACATGTCTCACAAGCCTGCGTCGGCCCTGAAGACCATTCCACTCATCTGGCCCTTTGCTGTTTGGGGTTTGGATATGGTTGGACCTCTAAGGACTGGTAGGAGCGGCTTTACTCACGTGCTCGTGGCAGTCGACAAATTCACCAAATGGATTGAAGCTAAGCCTGTCAAAAACCTTGAGGCCAATACTGCTGTCAGCTTCATCAGGGAGTTAACATTCAGATATGGTGTTCCACACAGCGTCATCACTGACAATGGTCAAACTTCGATTCTGATGAGTTCAGAGCCTTCAGTGCTTCCCAAGGTACTCGAGTCGACTACGCTTCGGTCGCTCACCCCCAGTCGAATGGACAAGCCGAAAGAGCAAACAGATTGATTCTCAAAGGGCTAAAAACCCGACTGATGCGTGATCTCAAACACGCAGCAGGAGCCTGGGTCGATGAACTTCCGTCAGTGCTATGGGGACTAAGGACAAATCCCAATCGTTCGACTGGCCGAACTCCATTCTTCTTAGTTTATGGAGCTGAAGCTGTACTCCCGAGTGACTTGCTCCACAATGCACCCCGAGTCGAGCTTTTCTCAGAAGATGAAGCAGAACAGGCACGACAAGATGTAGTCGATCTCCTGCAAGAGGAAAGAGAGATGGCTATGATCCGGTTAACCATCTATCAGCAAGACTTGCGTCGATTTCATGCTAGAAACGTGAGGGGTCGGGCATTTCAAGAGGGAGACCTGGTTCTCTGAGTGGATCAGCAGAAACCACACAAGCTCGCACCTGCCTGGGAAGGTCCCTTCATTGTCACCAGAGTGCTCCACAACGGAGCGTACCACCTCTACAATGTCGAGCACAAGAAAGACGAGCCGCGCGCTTGGAATGCGGAGCTGCTCCGCCCATTTTATACTTAAGTACTCATTCTGTCGAGATGTAATAAGAATACCTTTGTAGTTGTTTATTAAAGACAAGAGCTTTACAGTCTTCTAAAAAGATTGTCGTTGCTTATATTTGTGTCTGAAATCCCCCAGTGGGTGGCTTAGCCGTGAATCCGTTTGCCTGAGTTTATAAAATCCTACCGAGTGGTGAGCAAGCCCTCTCACTCAGGGGCTTAGCCAGCGAATCCATTTCGCCTAAGTTATAAAATCCTGTCGAGTGGTGAGCAAGCCTCTCACTCGGGGGCTTAGCCGCGAATCCGTTTCGCCTAAGTTTATAAAAATCCTACCGAGTGGTGAGCAAGCCTCTCACTCGGGGGGCTTAGCTGTAGTCCAGTACTCGCTAAGTTTGAAAAAGCCTACTGAGTGGTGAGCAACCCTCCCACTCGGGAGCTTAGCTGCAGTCCAGTACTCGCCTAAGTTTTGAAAAATCCTACGAGTGGTGAGCACCTCCATCGGAAATCCTACCGAGTGGTGAGCAACCCTCTCACTCGGAGGCTTAGCTGCAGTCCAGTACTCGCCTAAGTTTGAAAAATCCTACGAGTGGTGAGCAAGCCTCTCACTCGGGGGCTTAGCTGCGAAGTCCGTTTCGCCTAAGTTTAAAAAAAATCCTACCGAGTGGTGAGCAAGCCTCTCACTCGGGGGCTTAGCTGCAGTCCAGTACTCGCCTAAGTTTGAAAAATCCTACCGAGTGGTGAGCAACCCTCTCACTCGGGGGCTTAGCTGCAGTCCAGTACTCGCCTAAGTTTGAAAAATCCTACCGAGTGGTGAGCAAGCCTCTCACTCGGGGCTTGGCTGCAGTCCAGTACTCGCCTAAGTTTGAAAAATCCTACCGAGTGGTGAGCAACCCTCCCACTCGGAGGCTTAGCTGCAGTCCAGTACTCGCCTAATTTTGAAAAATCCTACCGAGTGGTGAGCAACCCTCCACTCGGGGGCTTAGCTACAGTCCAGTACTCGCCTAAGTTTGAAAAATTCCTACCGAGTGGTGAGCAACCCTCCCACTCGGGGGCTTAGCTGCGTCCAGTACTCGCCTAAGTTTGAAAAATCCTACCGAGTGGTGAGCAAGCCTCTCACTCGGGGCTTAGCTGCAGTCCAGTACTCGCCTAAGTTTGAAAAATCCTACCGAGTGGTGAGCAACCCTCTCACTCGGGGGCTTAGCTGCAGTCCAGTACTCGCCTAAGTTTGAAAAAATCCTACCGAGTGGTGAGCAAGCCTCTCACTCGGGGGCTTAGCTGTAGTCCAGTACTCGCCTAAATTTGAAACTCATTCCTATCCGCAAGGACGAAGAGGTGTAGGTCGACCGCAACCTTCTCCTCGGAGCTACGCCATAAGTATAACGTATGCTTCATCCCTATACGCAAGGACGGCGAGGTGCAGGTCGACTGCAACCTTCTCCTCGGAGCTGCGCCACAAGTACAATGTACGCTCCATCCTTATCCGCAAGGACGACGAGGTGCAGGTCGACTGCAATCTTCTCCTGGGAGCTGCGCCACAAGTACAATGTACGCTCCATCCTTATCCGCAAGGACGGCAAGGTGCAGGTCGACTACAACCTTCTCCTCAGAGGTGCGCCACAAGTACAACATACGCTCCATCCCTATCTGCAAGGACGACGAGGTGCAGGTCGACTGCAACCTTCTCCTCGGAGCTGCGCCATAAGTACAATAGCTGCATCTCAAGTACAAAGATTATTCCGAGTGAAGAGCAAATTCCACTCGAAGGCAAACACAAGCATATTCAGAGATAAACCAAGTTCAGATAAGTCCTAAAGTTCCGGACGATGGATCAAAAGTACTCGAGCATCAAGTCCGAAGAAGTTTAACGATTACACAATCACTCGGCATTCCGAGGCAAATAAAGGTGGAGCATAATGTTTCTCGGTCACGCGTCAGGAGAAGGACTGGCTGGGTCGCGGAAACTGTTAAGGTCTATGCTGTCTGCAATGCGAGTGGCGGCGTCAAGGAAAGTGTCCATGAAGGACTAGAAAGTGTGCCTCTTTGTGTTAGCAACCTTGAGCTCCGCCAGCTTATCTTCTTTGACGTCTTTGCAGTGCACTCGGACCAGGGACAACGCGACATCAGCGCCACGGCGAGCAGATGACTTCTTCCATTCTTGCACTCGGTCAGGTATTTGATTCAGTCGAGCCATCAGAGACTCAAGGTCTTGAGACAGTTCCGCCTGAGGCCAGAGTTCAGCGTCAACACGAGTCATCGCTGCCTTCAGGCGGGCAAGATAAGCAACCGCGCTGTCCATACGAGATTCCAGCCGCAACACGTTCATTGCAACATCATCCTTGACTGGACAATTTATGGGATCGAGACCCGTCTCGACCCGCCCAGTTTCCGCTTCAAAGTCTTGACAAAGCTCTGCACAATTGAGTAAATGGTGAGTCGACGGTATAATCAGGCCTGACAGTCGACCGTAATAAGTCAGTCAATCATCAGTACCTTCAAGTTTTCCAGCTTTGCAGCAAGTTGGCTCAGATAAGACTCCAACTCGCCCTTCTTGGCCTTGAGGCTCCCAAGCTCGTCATTCAGCTTGTCCTTGTCTTTCTTCAGTCGCTCGACCTCCCGATTGGCGTCAGAAACAACAGTCTTCAGTTTGGAGGTCTCTTCTTCTAACTTGCCGACTGAAGCAAGCTTCTTGTCAGCAAGCGCCGTTTTCTCTCGCGCTTCCTTCTGTGCAGCAGCAAG
The DNA here is from genome assembly GCF_018294505.1 of Triticum aestivum. Classification (NCBI taxonomy): domain Eukaryota; kingdom Viridiplantae; phylum Streptophyta; class Magnoliopsida; order Poales; family Poaceae; genus Triticum; species Triticum aestivum. The sequence goes on from NC_057802.1 coordinate 317,226,667, forward strand.
ATCCAGATCCTTCTTCTCCAAAGCCTGCTTCATTTTCTCTAAAGAAATAACATTCTTCAGACGGGCTTGGAGTTGACGGTTTTCACTACATACATCTGCTCGAGTGGAGTCACTCGGTTCAAAAAATGGAAAGGAAAAGTGCCAGCAGTGAGATAGACAGTTGACGATTGGTTACCTCCCATGGCAGCTACTTCATCACGAGCAGTCTTGAGATTCTTCTTGGCCAATTCCAGAGCAAGGTTGAGGCTAATTTGCTGTTTGTTCATTGTAGAAAGCTGAGCCCCAAGATCACAAGATTTCTGCAGTATAAGCCATATCAGTCGACTGAGATAAAAAGACATCACAGTGATAGCTACTCTAAGACTACCGCCGAATCAAACATCCGACGACAGTCTCGGGGACTACACCCAGTGGGTGCACTTAGCGTGCCCCCACTGGTTTGAATAAACACTCGACATGGTCTGCCCAGCGCGAGTTTTTTTTAAAAAAAAGCAGTTCTCAGACCATAGTCGACTGCCCGCAGTCAACCACGGTCTTGGGGACTACACCCAGTGGGTGCACTTAGCGTGCCCCCACTGGTTCTGGTTTCATTCGACCTGGTCCGTCCAGACCGAGTGACAAAATTCAGATTCTCAGACCACAGTCGACTGCCCGCAGTCAACTATGGTCTCGGGGACTACACCCAGTGGGTGCACTAAGAGTGCCCCCACTAGTTCAAAGATCCAATCCAAGACGACTCAAATTGACTTGTGCAACTTCAAAACAGTCACACCCCAGTGGGTGATCGGACGAGAAATATGATCAATCGGAAATCAACTAACCTGGACATTGGTCTGCAGAGCAGCTCCGGCGTTGAAGGCCACCTGACTGGCCTCATGCACCACTTTCATTTGCCCCATCACAAAGTTCAACTGAAGAAGAGCTTCCTTGGCGGCAGCCGGTGGGTCGTCCGGGGTTTGATACACAGTGAAAAGCGATGACGGCAGAGCAGTTAGAGCAGCCGCTGGGTCTGATGCGTGGAGCTGTATTGGTGCAGCAGAAGTCTGAGCAGCTGATCCTGATGGACAATCAGTCGACAGCGGGATAGCGAAAGTGACGTTGGTACGAGCCGGATCTGTCGATCGCTCGACTGCCGTCCCAGGCATCACAGTCGACTGAGGAACCTGGGCCTCAGGCGCTTTCCCACTCAATTCCTTGTCCTTCCTCCTCCTTCCCCTCAGCGGTACTTCTTCTTCATCGTCCGGGGGCACAACAACGTCCCGTGGAGCTGCAACAAACAGATAAAGTCAAAGAGATAGCTGACAAACAATCCCGTCGTCCAAATAAATTTGAGTCGGGCAGACTTACTGGCTTTGGAGGTAGCTGCGTCGTCGGTTTCCTCATCGTCTGGGGTCTTGTCGATATCCATATCAGTCGCGGCCAAGGCCGGGCTATAAAGGTTCATCATCCACTCGGTCAGTACAAGAAAATCGGTCGGAACAAGAAAATACGGGAAGAACATTTACCCAGAAGCAACAGGGACGTCCATCTTGATTCTAGGCAAGGTCTTCCGAGCCTTCGAAGGATTGATCTTGGGCTGCTTGGTGACCTTCTCAGCCAATTCTGGAGTCAAAGACCGAGCGCGCTTTTGAGATGGAGCGCTCGAGGCCACAGCCTTGCCGCGCCTGCCCGCGGGATCATGGTGCTGCTTGGATCGATGTTCGGAACGAGGTGGTGAGTCGGCTACTTCCTCATCATCCGACTCATCGCTCTCATCTTCATCATCGTCGGCTGGTGACTCCCACTCGTCGCTCTCCTCCGCGCTGTCCTCGCCCTCATGGTCCTGCTCCAGAGCTTGTTCGCCATTGGGCATTGAGTACATCTCTGTGTAAATCTACAAAACAAGGAGCCGAGTGGGAATCAGTCGGATCAACAAACGGTCAGAAAACACATCCAAAATCAATCAGTTGTAGTGGCCAAACCTTGTCTGGCTGGTTGCTGTCGCAGAAAGGGTCGACTCTCCTGGCGCCCCTGGGGTTGTCCTTGTTCCCGGTGATGCCTCTCAGCCACTGGGCCACTGTTTTGGCCGCCACCTCCTCCGGATGAACCCGAGCGGTGTCGCCAGCCCCGGAGTACATCCACATGGAGTGGTCATGAGCTTGGAGTGGTTGAATACGCCGACTGAGGAACACCTCCAACAGATCCATGCCGGTGACACCTTGGTTGATCAGTTGAACTACTCTCTCGACCAACATGCCCGTCTCCGCCTTCTTCGCGGCAGTCACTTTCAACGAAGATGGAGTCTGAACACAATCAAAAGAGAAAGGGGGAAGTCCAGTCGACTGGCCTGGGGTCACAATATCCTGGCAGTAGAACCAGGTCGACTGCCAGCCCCTGACTGACTCAGGAAGAGTCATCAAAGTGAAGGAACTCCTTTTCCTCTTCTGGATGCCCAGACCCCCACACATCTGGATAACATGGGTTTTCTCGTCGTTCGAGTTTGCTTTCTTCATTGTTTGGGAGCGGATGGTGAAAATGTGCTTGAAAAGACCCCAGTGCGGTCGACACCCCAGGCAATTCTCGCACATGGACACGAATGCAGCAAGATATGTGATGGTGTTGGGGGTAAAATGATGGAGTTGAGCTCTGAAGAAATTCAAGAAACCTCGAAAGAAGGGGTGTGGAGGAAGCGAGAAGCCGCGGTCGACGTGAGTGGCGAGCAGAATACACTCACCCGGTCGCGGCTGTGGCTCCGTTTCCCCCTCCGGTAGCCGCGCAGATTCGTGGTCGATCAGCCCTAACTCGGCAATATCGTCCAGGTCTTCCTGCCGAAGTGAGGATCGGATCCAATCTCCCTAGATCCAACCCGACGGCAGCCCCGAGCGCGATGAAGATCCTCGATTCGTCTTCTTGCTTTTCGCCGCCCCCGTCGCCTTCTTCGCGCGTTCCAGCGCCCCTGTTTTCTCCTTTCCCATGGCGGCGGAGCAGCGGCGTCGAGAGTGGAGAAGTTGAACGAGGTGAAGGAGCAAGAGGAAGAAGAAGGAGAATGGGCACGCACAGTGCGGACGCCTCGGCCTCGCCGCTTTTAAAGGCCTACTTCCGAGTGGCTGACGCGTGGGCCCAGACAATCATGTCAAATCCCTTAACAGTCGCACATGGGATACGTGGCGAAAAAGGTGGCGCGGAAATCGAAACGTCCTATTTATCTACTCCGCTTAGCACGACGCGCTCCGCCTAGCGCGCTTCCACCAAAATTTTGAATCCCGCGAAATCCGGGATCCTCTACAACCGATCACGCCAAAGATTCCATGTCAAAGATAACACTCGACGGGTGACGTTATAAAAACCAGTCGGCAATTTCTGAATCATTCAAGGTGACTGAAACGAAGCCGAAGTTCCAACAACTGGCCTCCATTTGGAGATGAAAGCAAGAGGCAAAGCAAGGTCAACTTCAACCTTCTTTTCACTCGGACCTCAATCCATTCGGGGGCTAATGATGAGGACATAGACCTGGGGTAGGGTAATAGGTCTGACCTATACGTCCTACTTAAGGTCCTTGTCCTAGAAGCAAAGAAGTTCAAGAGTAAATAGAGGGGGGCCAACAAAGGTGTCGAGTGCAATCCACTCGACCTACCATTCACTCGGTGACCCCTCCTTATTTAGGTCACTCGGTGACCACTAAACCACTCGACGTGCAGAAGACCTAAAGCCACTCTGCACAGCAACGGTCGGGCGTTTACTCATATACTTAATGATCATTTATAGCACTTTATTACGGACATTACCTGTAACGCTCTCTCTTTATGTACATTGAACCCCGTGTAACGTGGGCTGGCTGGGGTCCTGGCGCACTCTATATAAGCCGCCCCCCTCCACTGGCACAAGGGTTCGCACCCCTGTAAACACACACATACATAATCCAGTCGACCGCCTCTGGGCTCCGAGACGTAGGGCTGTTACTTCTTCCGAGAAGGGCATGAACTCGTAAAACTCGTGTGTACAACTTCGCCATAGCTAGGATCTTGCCTCTCCATACTTACCCCCCCTATTCTACTGTCAGTCGTAGTACCACGACACTGCTCGGTATGCTTTGGCCACAATGGTCCGAGAGGACGCATGGTGACCACAGGTCCCCGAGTGGATGTCATTGAGGATCACTCGACCTTCTTCTGGTGTTATGTATTTCTGGCAAACTCCAGTCACACTTTCTCTAAACAATTGCTCTCTTATCACAGTAAATGCTTTGGATCGACGGACGATCTGTCGAGCCTCTTCTTCATCCTCTGGGACTTCCTTCCTGAGAATGTATGAAATGTACGGCACTGTCCAGTCGGGAGTGATGACCAAAACCTCCATGATCAAGTCGACCACGGCTGGGACTTCGACTTCAGTCGGATCAGTGGCACTCTTTGGTTGCGGGGGCTCTTCAGTGGAAGGATCTTCTTGAACTGAAGGTGAATGAATATGTTCCAAGAACACATTGGTGGGAATGGCTTCCCTCTTGGAACCTATCTTTGCCAGGTCATCACCTGCCTGATTTTTCAGTCGGGGTATGTGATGGAGCTCTAACCCCTCAAACTTCTTTTCTAACTTTCTCACTGCATTACAATAGCCAGTCATAGTTGGGCTTCTAACGTCCCACTCCTTCATCACTTGATTGACCACTAAATCCGAGTCGCCATAGACCATGAGACGACGGACACCGAGTGAAATGGCCATACAGGGGGATACCAACACCACCCCAGCACCAGAACTATTCAGCATCTTGGATCCATCGAAGAACATGGTCCAATGCTCCGAGTGAACCTGAGTCGGAAGTTGCTGTTCGATCCACTCGGCGAGGAAATCTGCTATTGCTTGGGACTTGATAGCTTTCTTTGCCTCAAACTTGATATCCAAGGGAAGGAGTTCAATCGCCCACTTTGCCACTCGACCAGTTGCATCTCTGTTGTTCAGAATCTCTGATAATGGTGTGTCGCTGACGACTGTAATGGAGTGATCAGAGAAATAATGTGCAACCTTCTTCGTGGTCATGTAATTCCCATAAACAACCTTCTTATAATGTGGATATCTTTGCTTTGATGGAGTCAGAACTTCAGAAACATAATATACTGGGCGCTGAACTTTATAGGCTTTTCCTTCTTCTTCCCGCTCGACCGTGAGTACTATACTGACAACTTGTCCAGTGGCTGCAATGTAAAGCAGCAAAGGCTCTTTGCTGATTGGAGCAGCGAGCACCGGCTGGGTGGAAAGCAGGGCTTTGAGCTCTACAAATGTTGCATCAGCTTCAGGAGTCCACTCGAACTTATCAGACTTCTTCATGAGTCGGTAAAGAGGCAATGCCTTTTCACCGAGGCGAGAAATGAATCGACTCAAGGCGGCCAAACAACCAGTAAGCTTCTGGACATCATGCACACGCACAGGACGTTTCATCCGGAGTATAGCACCAACTTTATCTGGGTTAGCATCGATCCCTCGTTCGGAAACGAGGAAACCGAGTAACCTTCCGCCAGGAACTCCGAATGTGCACTTTGATGGATTAAGCTTGATATCATACCTTCTAAGCTTGGCAAAGGTTTCAGCAAGGTCAGCCAGCAGGTCGGAACCCTTACATGACTTGACCACAATGTCATCCATGTATGCTTCCACATTCCGACTGATTTGAGTGAGCAAACACTTCTGAATCATCCTCATGAATGTGCCTCTGGCGTTCTTCAGGCCGAATGGCATGGTGACATAACAGAAGCATCCGAATGGAGTGATGAAAGCCGTTTTTATCTCATCAGGTCCATACAGTCGGATCTGATGATACCCGGAATAGGCGTCCAGAAAAGACAATCGCTCACACCCCGCAGTCGAGTCGATGATTTGGTCGATGCGGGGGAGAGGAAAATGATCTTTCGGGCAGGCCCGATTGATATGCTTGAAGTCAATGCACATGCGAAGTGAATCGTCCTTCTTGGGGACCATGACAACATTGGCGAGCCACTCGGAGTGGTAAATCTCTCGGATGAACTCAGCTGCAAGGAGCCGAGCCACTTCCTCACCAATTGCTTTCTCTTCTGTACGGCGGACCGTCGAAGATGTTCCTTGACTGGTTTTACTTTCGGGTTGACTCACAAACGATGCTCAGCCAGTCCCCTGGGTACACCCGGCATGTCAGAAGGTTTCCATGCGAAGATGTCCCAGTTCTCACGGAGGAACTGGATGAGCGCTTCTTCCTATTTGATGTCGAGTGAAGTTGAAATATGAGTAGGAGCAGCACTAGGATCGGTCGGGTGAATATGAATCGGCTTGGTTTCACCGGACGACTGAAATGCAGAATCAGTGGCAGGCTTCTTGGAGCGCAACAAATCACTCGGATCTGCGTTCTTCCGGTATTCTTGCATTTTGACTGCTGCCATTTGTGCATCGGCGATTTTTGAGCCCTTCTGGAAGCACTCTTCTGCCTTCTGCCGATTGCCAGTGATAGTGATCACTCCTCTGGGACCAGGCATTTTCAACTTGAGGTACACGTAACATGGTCGGGCCATGAAACGTGCATAGGCAGGCCTACCCAGAATAGCATGATAAGCACTCCGGAAATCCACTACTTCAAATGTCAACTTTTCTTTGCGGTAATTCTTGGAATCACCGAAAACCACATCAAGGGCAATCTGGCCGAGTGATTCAGCCTTCTTGCCAGGTATGACGCCATGGAAACTCATATTGCTTTCACTAAGCTTGGACATCGGAATGCCCATTCCCTTCAAGGTCTCAGCATACAGGATATTCAGGCCACTACCACCATCCATCAGCACTTTAGTCAGTCGAGTGCCTTCAACAACTGGGTCGACCACCAACGCTTGCCTCCCAGGGGTGGCTATATGTGCTGGATGGTCAGACTGGTCGAATGTGATGGTAGTCTGGGACCACTTCAAATAACTTGGCATTGCCGGAGCAACCATGTTCACCTCTCTGTTGATAACTTTCAGTCGACTTTTGCTTTCAACATCAGCAAAAATCATCAGAGTGGAATTGGCGTTGGGAAAACCATCATCATCTTCTTCCCTATCCTCACCCTTGTCCGACTCCTTTTCCTTCTCCTTGGGTTGTTTCTCTCGGAACTGCTGGATCAGGAGCCGACACTGTCGAGTGGTGTGTTTAGGGTAAATGAGATTACCCTCTTCATCTTTTTTGGTGTGAATGTGGCATGGTAAATCCAACACATCATTTCCATCTTGATCTTTCACTTTCTTGGGGTTCCACGGCCCTTTGGGCTTCCCCTTGAACTTTCCTTGAGCCACAACTAAAGCTTCACTAGGAGCCGCTGGTTCGGCCTTGCGTTTCTGTTTACGATTGGAATTCCCTCCTCCAGTTTCTTGGGCGACTGTTTTGTGCTTGCCACTCCGGAGTCGGTCTTCCTCTTCACCATTAGCGTACTTGGTGGCGATCTCCATCATCCAACTTAGGGACATATCTCCAGTCCGACCGAACTTCAGGTTCAATTCCCGATACTTAACACCCTCCTTGAAGGCACAAACTGCTTGATGATCTGACACATTCTCCACTGTGTGGTGCAACATGATCCATCCCTGGATATAATCCCTCAAGGTTTCATTCGGTTTCTGCACACAGGATTGCAACTCTGTTAACCCTGCTGGCCGTTTGCATGTACCTTCAAAGGTTCTAACAAACACTCGGGCAAGTTCCTCCCAACTGTATATGTTGCCAGGTGCTAACTGATTCAACCATGCTCTGGCCGAGCCTTCCAACATCAGAGGAAGGTGCTTCATGGCCACTTCATCATTGCCACCACCGATCTGAACAGTCACTCGGTAGTCCTGAAGCCAAGTGTCAGGCTTGGACTCACCAGTGAACTTGCTGACTCCAGTCGCCAACCTGAAGTTGGGAGGAATCACTGCTGCCCTGATGGCTCTGCTAAAGCACTCTGGACCTGAAACATGCACTCTGCTGCCAGTCGGATAATCTCTGTCATGGCCTTCTCTGTGTGCCCTGTTCCTGTCAACCAGACCTTGAACGAGAATAGATCTCGCATCAAAGCCTGGCTCTCTGGGGTCGACTGGAATTCTTCTTCTGCCACTGTGAGGGCGTTTGTCATCGTGCTGCCGAGGCACATATGACCCACTCCTCGGGGGAGGCGTGGGCACTCGACGACGGTCATCGTGGTCGAGTCGGTGATCATACTGCTCTCGGTTTCTGTACTAATCTCGTCGGTCTCCACGTCCCTCACGCCTCGGAGGCGATCTTGGGATGTGAGCCGACTAAACTGTGTCTGCCATCACAGATCAGCTATGAATCCTATTCCGCGACTGAGATACTGCTGTGTTCTGCTCTCCTGCTGCCCGGAGTAAAGCCCGGATCTGCATCAAACCTCTGCCAGCTTCCGACTGAGAAGGCTAAATCGACTCTGCTATTCGGGCTGCAGCTGTGAGATTCTGAATCGGGGTTCGGTATACCTGAGTTGGAGGCGGAAAAAGTTGTCGTCGACTGGATTCAGGAATCCGCTGCCGAGCACGCTCGTCGAGTGCGTGCTGGAGGTTCTCCAGTCGAGTGCGCTCAGCCAAGTTGGCCAGGCGCGCCTCCTCCAAGGCCCGGGCCTCGGGGGTTTCTCCAACGATAGGAGTGTGAAGTGCATCCATGTTGCGGCGGCGAAGCTCTTCCCTCTGCTGCGAAGAGAGGGGCTCGGGGCGGTACTCCTCGTGGACGCGCGACGGATCGCCGCCGCCATCGCCACTGTCGTCGCGTAGGAAGCCGGGAGGACTGCGCGGTTCGTTGACCATCAAGACTTCCGCCGCGGGGTCACTGCTGTCGCACTCGGATGCAGTCTCGACAGAGCCAGTCGAACAGGCCGTAGAGAGTTTCGTCGGGCTCGATTGCCGCGACTTGTGGGGTGGCCGATTGGCGTGCCACCGCATGTCTCACCCATCGCTGGAGCCGCGACCGACCGGAACGCTTGCGCCGGCGAACAGCGGGGAGCGAGGACGCCACAGGAGCCGACCGATACCGAGTCGATGGCTGCCGAAGAAGGACGCCGCGGACGCACGCACGAAAGTGCGTTGCCCCGCGGACGGGGAGCGCCTCGACGTCGAGTGGAGCCTCTTGGAGCCAAGCGGAGTCGTCAGCGACGAACACGAGCGCGCCGAGACGGATCTCGCGGCCCTCAGCCAATCCTCCGCCGGAAACCATGATGATGGGAATCGGAAAAATCGCAACTTCTCCAACAAGTCGCTAAGACACCTGCCCCACGGTGGGCGCCAATTGTCGTGGATCTAAGACTGACAGTAGAATGGGGGTGGGTATGAGGAGGCAAAATCCTAGCAATGGCGAAGTTGTTCACGCGAGTTTTACGAGTTCAGGCCCTTCGCGGAGGAAGTAATAGCCCTACGTCTCGGAGCCCGGAGGCGGTCGACTGGATTATGCGCGTGTGAGTTACACGGGGTGCGAACCCTTGTCCCAGAGGAGGGGTGGCTTATATAGAGTGCGCCAGGACCCCAGCTCCCCTCCGTTACACAGGGTTCAATGTTCATAAAGAGGAAGCGTTACAGGTAACGTCTGCAATAAAGTGTTATAAATGATAATTAAGTCTATGAGTAAATGCCCGACCGTTTGTTGTGTAGAGTGACTTTAGATCTTCTGTATGTCGAGTGGTTTATGTGACGGTCGAGTGACATTGATTCTTCCGAGTGGAATGTCTCTGGTCGAGTGGATGATGGTACCCTTCGAATGCTTCTGGTTTTAGGGTGATGCCCTTGGGGAGGGTGTCTAGGTCAGGCCTATGACCCTACCCTAGGTACATGGCTTCATCAGCCAGTGGCAAGAGCAGCGATGACGACGGGGACGACGGCGGTGCGGGCGAGGTAGTGAACCTCGCCGACTCCGACGACGAGTAGCTAGATTAGATTAGGGATGAAATGTAATATGTATGAATCGTATGTGTGTGTGTGTCTATATATATATATATATATATATATATATATATATATATATATATATATATATATATATATATATATATATATATATGAATCGTTTGTCGGTTTGTCTATATTTCACCGGAGGGGGCTCACTGGAGCGGCGGGGTGCAGTCGTGGCGGCGGCGGGGTGCAGTCGAGGGCGGACGGGGAGAAACCCTAGCGAGAGAGAGAAGTGAGAGAGAGAAGTGGGAGAGGAGGAGGAGGTGGGCCGTTAGGGCCGTTAGATATAACGCCTTTGCCGTCGGCTAGCGGACAACAAAGAACCTTTGCCGTCAGCTTGATGCAACGGCCCACCCCCCCCCCCCCCCTCTCTTTGTCGTCAGCTAGCGGATGGCAAAGTTTCTTTGCCGTCAGTTAGCGGACGGCAAACACCTGGCTGACGGCAAATATTTTCGATGTCGTCAGCCAGATCTTTGCTATCCGCTTTCTCTATGTTGACGACAAAGAACGCCTTTGCCGTCAGCTAGCGGACGGCAAAGGAACGACTGACAACAAATAGTCTGATTCCAGTAGTGTCACTTGGTGAGGTAGCCCCGTCCAAGCAAGGCGATCCGATGTCTAACACCAATCCTAAAATTCTAGCCAAGAGTAAAACCGACATTGAAGAGGCACACTTGATTTTCATGTAAAGTTTGTTGTTGGAGAGGCCTCCTTGCCCCAAAACTTAGCGGCATAGGCTGATCTGGTCGAGAACAGTCCATCCTTCTCCCAGGCCCACTGGACCATGTCCGTGACCGTGCCCTCAAGGTTCACCGTGGCGACGCGATCCCATTGAGTGAAAAACTCCAGTAACTGCTCCTCCCTTAGTTCCTGGCTGAAATCCCGCGCCCAGGTGCCGTTCGTCCTTGCTTCCGCGACCGTTCATGATTTCCGTAATCTGCATGGGATTTTGTCATAGATCCCTGGTGCTAGCTCCTGCACCCGATAGCCCTGAAGCCAATGATTCTCCCAAAACTAGGAGGCTTTCCCATCACCGATCGTAGTCCTTGTTGCCGCATGGAACAAAGGTATAGATTCTTTTGGCACCGTGATCTGGAACTCACACCATGTCCATGTGGGGTCAGCTCTTTTCAACCAAGGCCATCGTGCCTACATTGCTATGTTCAACTATCCGAGGTTGGGGATTCTTAGGCCTCCTACCCACTTGGGGGTGCACACGGTATCCCATGCCACCACACAGTTTCCACCTTTGGCCTGAGCTTGCCGCACCATAAGAACCCCCTGCAGATCTTGGTCATTGCCGCAAGTGTCTTAGGCAGAATGTCCAACGCCATCATGGCGTGAATGGGTATCACGCAAAGGATTGATTGGACCAGAAGTAGGCGGCTCTCCATGTGGGCAAGTAAGCTGCGAGCTGATCCACCAAACCGTGCAACTGCGATGCGGACTATAATCTGATTGTGACTGGTAGTCCAAACTATTTGCAGGGGAAAGATCCAGTCGGGCACCCCAGGATTTCACTAATCGCCACCATGTCATCTATCGAGCATCGGATGGGTATGGCCGCGCTCTTTAATAAGTTAACCTTTAGTCCGGAAGCTTCTCCCAAAAGCTCCAAAATTCTTGAGCAAGTTCTCAGCTCAATATCCTGTGGCTTAATGAAAATCATTACGTCGTCTGCAAACATAGACACCCTGAGCTTCATTCCCTTCTTGCTAGGGGAGAAAGGAGACCTCGTGTTGTAGCAAACTCAAACATCTTTTGTTGAAAATAGTTCTCCCTGGCACTCCGTTGACCAATATCCTCGTGGAAGTACTCCCAAGTAGTCCACAAATCCATGAGAGCCACCTTTCACCAAAGCCCAATTTCCTCAGCATCTCAACGAGAAACGACTATTGGTAGCTAATCATCCTTCTCTTAAGTCCCGTCTGTTCCTGGATTCACTGGCCTCTGAGTCACTACGGGGAGAAAGGAGAGGTTCCTGGATTGTTGGGCGGTTTCCAGGTGGAGAAACCATGGCGCATTGTAGCTAGTTCCGCTGTGGCCATGGTGGAGCTGGAAGAGAAGAAGAGACTATTGTGGGAGGAACTATGGCGGTGGACAAAGTCTAACATCATACATGTCAAAATTGGTGGGATGTCAAAATCAAAAGTTCACGCAGTTGACCGCAAGCTGGGAACACTGAAGACGCATGTTGGCGTTCAACGTGACCGCTCGTGGAATATGAGTTCCAGATAAGGAAAACACCAACCGTAACCGAAGTTGCCTCAACTTATTTTGCAAGTCGCAAACGTAATTCAACGTTGGAACCGGGGCATGCAGGTACGTGGCGTTGGACTAGAGCGCCATGGCACGTGTTCTACCAACACATGTCTCCCAAAGACTAATCGTCGTCTATCAACACGCAGTCCGGTCGTCCCATGCACAGATCTGTATTCACTTGATCTTTCGTAGATGAGCAAACACGTACGTACGATGATCGATCAGCGTAAACGGAAGACTACTAGAGATGACACGGCCGGCCTTGTGTGCTCCGGTCGTCCCGTCCCGCCCAAGCGCGTGCTCCCATGCCAGTAAACGCAAGAGGTGCCGTCATGCAAAGGTGCAACAACAAGACGGACGAATTCCACAAAGCGCACGGTAGGATTAGGATTAGGTATATGGCCATGCATGTCCCTGGCCATGCGTTGCACATGTAAATTCTAATTTGCAGCGGTCGTCCAGACATATTTTCCTTGCCTTTTTTGGTTTCCAACGGGAGTTTTGGGGCGCTATCTGGTTTTAAAAAGCCAGCCAGGGAGAGCTTGTGCAGGCGCTTTCGGTGCACGGCATGACCACTCTACGTGCGACGCTGCAACTTTATGACCTGTATGTACGAAGACGCACGCTAGCTGCTTCAAATGGGAAGGAGAAAGCAGATAGTCAGCTCTTTCCGAAAGAAACACGCTCTCGATCGAGTGCAAACCCAGACAGATTGAGGCGACGAGCGGCCCATGCAGCCAGCCAACTAGACCAGGTTGGTGCCGTGCCGCGTCCCTACGCTCGCTTTTCGTCGTCCAACTTTGCTCCCTTTTTTTCCCACACGGATCTTCTCATTTCAAAGGGATTAAAAGAAAAGACCACTTCCCCGGCCTGCTGTGGACTGTAGAACCATCACGGAAACAGCCCAGGGCGCAAAAATGTGCACTAAAGCATGCGGTGCAAAAAGGCCTCCACCATCTTTTATATATAGCGGTGGAATGGAAGGTGATCACCACACCACTCGATCGTATCCTACGCCCCCACCCACTTGATCACCGCAAGAGAGCAAAGCATCAATCAACCCCATTCCCCTTGTGCTGCCTGCTCCGGCCTGTTCTGTTCCCCGGCGACGAGCGTGATGGGATCGCCGGTTTCTTTTCCACGGGAGCTGCTGCTCTACGTGGTCGCGGGCGCGGCGATCGCCTGGTGCGCCGTGCGGGCGCTGGACTGGGCGTGGTGGAGGCCCCGGCGCCTGGACCGCGCGCTGCGGTCGCAGGGCCTCCGGGGCACGCCGTACCGCTCCGTGGCCGGCGACGCGCCGCTTGCCGAGAGGCTCAACGAGGACGCGAGGTCCCGGTCCATGCCGCTGGGCTGCCACGACGTCGTGCCCCGGGCCATGCCGCTGTTCCACCAGACCATGAAGGAGCACGGTACGTCTCCTACTTCTCTTGTTCTCTTCCTACTAGTCTGCCCCTTGACCTTGGAGTCGGCTGCATTGGTTTGCCTTGGAAACTTCTTTGGTCTCGTCACTCGGTCGTCCGGGAACATGTTTCCAAGAGCAGACTCAGTTTTCATCAATTTTTTTGTCTTTTTTTGCGGGAAATCTTCCGATTTATTCATCTTCAATCATGGCAGTACAACGAATACCAAAAATAATAAAATTTACATTTAGATCCGTAGACCACCTAGCGACGACTACAAGCACTGAAGCGAGCCGAAGGTGCGCCGCCGTTTATCGGAATCATTTTTTCTTTGTATACACCGCTATTGGCTATTTTTTTCTCATGCTAATTTCCTTTTGCGCGGCTTTTTCTCATGCTATTTTGAAGTTCAATTCAACTTTATTAATTGTAGTTTCGTAGCAGATTAGAGCAACCAGATTTACAAACACTCAAGGTATCTAGCTATAGGAGCATTTGTAAAAGAGAGTATCAACAAGGAAATCCCATGCTGCATGATTGCATCCAAGGCCATATTCCTATTGCGTACGCTAGCTAGTAGACATCATCATTCCAAAGAGGAAAACACCAACTCAATAGTCCAGTTCGAAAGGTACCCACACTAATGTGATGATGACTAGACTCTAGATCCCACCCTTCTTATTTTAGTGGGTGCATCGGGCTTCATTTTTCTATCCACCAAATCTAATGATGTTCTAGCAAACTAGACAATCCCTACCCCACTTAGGTAAATGGGCTAACCGAAAATGAAAATGTAGATGTGTATTCATAATAACTGAAGAAAGGAAAAAGAACTGCTGATACAAGGTACTCTCTCCGTTTGGAATTACTTGTCACAAAAATGGATGTATCTATAACTAAAATACATCTAGATACATTCATTTCTTAGACGAGTAATTCCGAACAGAGGGAGTACCTCGTGATTGTCTAAAATCATTTCATTTCAGGTAAAATGTCTATCACTTGGTTTGGACCGTCACCTAGAGTGACCATTACCAAGCCCGCACTGGTGCGAGAAGTACTGTGCAACAAGTCCGGCGACTTTGAGAAGCTCAAGTTGGGCCGACTTCAGAGGATGTTGCACAATGGCATTGGCAGCCACGAGGGCGAGAAATGGGCCAAGCACAGGAGGATCATCAACCCTGCCTTCCATCTCGAGAAGCTCAAGGTGATTTTTGTTTTTTGTTCGGTCATTGACATGGCAGACTAGCATTGGTTGGCTCCAGGGAGTGACAAAATTGGTGTCCAATTTTCAGCGCATGCTGCCAGCTTTCGCTGCATGTTGCACGGACCTGGTGGACAGATGGGAAGGCCTAGCCGCGGGTGATGCGGCATGCGAGGTAGATGTCTGGCCCGACATGGAGAACCTGACAGGGGATGTCATCTCTCGCGCCGCCTTCGGCAGCAGCTACCTGGAGGGCCGGAGGATCTTCCAGCTTCAGGGGGAGCAGATCGAGCTCACCGTGCTCGCCATGAACAAGATACATATCCCTGGTTATTTGTGAGTGTTTCTAGTTACTCTCCTTTTGCACGTCAATCAATTGTGCAGACTGTACTGATGCACTCACTGTTTATGTGCAGGTTCTTTCCTACAAAAGCCAACCGAAGGATGAGACAGATCGCGGCCGAGATCGAGAGGATCCTGAAGGGCATCATCGCGAAAAGAGAGAACGCCTTGAGGGCCGGCGAAGCCACGAGCGACGATCTTCTCGGGCTGCTGCTGGAGTCCAACATGGCACACACCAGGGCGGGCGGCAATTCCAAGGCCGGCATCACAACCGACGACGTGATCGGAGAGTGCAAGCTATTCTACTTCGCCGGCATGGAGACCACGTCGGTGCTGCTCACGTGGACGATGATCGTCCTCTGCATGCACCCGGAGTGGCAGGACCGCGCCAGGGACGAGGTCGTGCATGTCTTCGGCGACCGCACGCCGGATTACGACGGGTTAAGTCGCCTGAGAATTGTGACCATGGTGCTGTACGAGGTGCTGCGGCTGTACACGCCGCTGACGGCGCTCCAGCGCAAGACGTACAGGCCGACGGAGCTCGGCGGCGTCAGGTACCCGGCGGGCGTGGTGCTTATGCTGCCGTTGTTGAGCGTCCACCACGACAAGGAGGTTTGGGGCGCGGACGCCCATGAGTTCAGGCCGGAGAGGTTCTCCGAGGGGGTCTCCAAGGCGTCCGTCGACGCGCCGGCCTTCTTCCCGTTCGGCTGGGGCCCGCGGATCTGTGTCGGCCAGAACTTCGCGCTGCTCGAGGCTAAAATGGGGCTCGCCATGATCCTGCAGCGCTTCTCCTTCGACCTCTCGCCGTCCTACACGCACGCGCCCTTCACCGTTGGCCTGCTGCAGCCTGAGCACGGCGCGCAGGTCAGGCTCAAGAGGCTTCAGTGAGCTACAGTACATATTACAAAATCAGTTGATCTGCATGTACAGCATACTGGTGGATTCTAAGACTAACTAACGCACTCAAGACTCAACTACGTGTAAAAGGCCTGCTTGTGTATTGACTTTAGATGGAAGTCGGTTGTATCAGATGACTGAAGTTTCTCGACCAACGGTCAAATTTTCATTTGGAGAAACACTATATATCTTTCTTCTTTTAAACCATGCGTAACTTTTTTTCGAAAAAGATCAGATATATTATAAAAATTCACCGAAAGCACCTCAAACATAATAAAAATTGCATCGAGGTCCATGGACTACCGAACGACCTTTGCCGCCGCCAGAACGAGCCACCGACGCACCGCTCTCGCCTCTTCCATACCGGAGCCGGCCTGACCTTGTCGATGACAACCCACTATATATCCTACAATTAAGATGCATACACACACTCCACCACCAAACAACATACTGCCGTGGAGTTTCAAGATGTGTCACGCTATGGACGGGAATTAATATCACATACTCTCTCCGTTCGGAATTACTTGTCTTGAAAATGAATGTATCTAGAACTAAAATATGTCTAGATACATCCATTTCTGCGACAAGTAATTCCGAACGGAGGGAGTACCATTGAAGTAATTCGCTTAACAAAGTTCTGCTAAAACGAGACAAACAAAATGTCGGACCAAGGGTTTGATCTCTCGTTGCTGGGATACAACGACCCATCTTAGCTACCAACCACGGCTTGGTTCATAATGATTGGAATTGTTATTGCCGTGGAAACAACAACAAAAATAGAGGGTATGACATTGTTAGTACTCCAGAAGAAAAATAGCGGGGTATGTACGGAAGGCCTTATAGTGAAAGTCACCGGGCATGTTTGGTTGCCATCTGATAGAGGTGAGGGGCCCGATCTTTCGATGAGATGATAGCTATCGATTTGGTGGAGTTGACTTTGACGATCCGACTACAAACATGCATGACGCTGCGCCTTAGCAATCGCCTAAACCAATCTCCTGAGGTTACTGACGATGCTGGAAGCACGATCAGCCTGACCATGAAGATTTATTCCTCCACGCAATCGAAGAACAAGTAAGAATATGATAACATAGATGAAGTATTGATAAATGTGAGAATCCGAAAGTGGTCTTGGTCTGGTCGTTGGACACAAACGAAGTACACGAAGTTGCAATGGCTAACTTTTAATTAACAAATCCCCAGGAAAAAGCTACTAGATGGATCTACTCATATAGGAGCAAGGGGCGGCGGCCAAGGAGGTGGGAGGACGTCCCAAGGCATCCTAAAACTAATCCTAGGTCGTACAAGGTCCATGGGCCCAAGTGGAGGTGAGACAACACCTTTGGACTTGTAGTTTGACTCGGATTCTGCTGCAGCGTCAGATTGTTTCATCAATATCTCAATTGGGTTGGAGCACGAAATCTACTTTCCAACAAAAAAAGAATCACCCAATTCGGAGTCTAGATGAAAGAGTTCTTTGTGTTTTGAGTTAGGTATGTCTGTGAAGTCCAAAACGTGAGAGACTTGGACTCTATCTTCTCTTGGCCCAAAAGTGACGTGAGAGGACTTTTTGAACATCACCTAAAGTTCTCTTTTTCCTTATCTTCATATTTGGATTGTACAAATGTCTAATACACCTGCAATTAGACATGGCACAAAAATTTGTGAAGTATTTTTGTCTTGGATAACATAAATAAATTATTGCATAGTTTGCATTAGAAATCACCTCACAAATATGCATATATGCAATATTGTTAGTCGTATCCATGGTAGCCATGTCCTCATCATCCTCCCCTTCTTGAAAACAAAGTCGTCCTCGACGTTGCTTAATCCGAAATGTGGCTAACAAAAGAGACAAGGTGTACATGTTGTATATGTATATGTCATCCATTTTTACTTCCTTTGGCTTTTACACATATAACACGTGTATACATGAGGAACTTTCATAGTTCATAAAATATAAAGCCAAAATATTATCATAAGTAGAAGACATGAAAATATTGCTACTCAATTTGCACATATAAGTCAATCTTTTATTAATATCAAAAGATTGACAATGTTCATCATTAAACACTACTGCAGGATGGTCAAAACGCGACACTATGATCAGAGAACCTTCGACAAAACTGTGTGTGATGCCATAATCGCAAACGATGGTATAAAAAAAGTCAAAAAAGGTGACAAACATTTGTGATGACAGATGCATAAAACACGGTTCAGAATTTAGTTGCGTGTGCGATGCAGGGCATACGGTTCAGCTCAATTAACTGTTTGGGACGATGAGGCACAAAAGAGATGGGCAGCCAGATGAAGGCGTGTGCGATATACAACATACGGTTCAATGGGATAAGATGTGTGTGATTAGGCAACACAATGGAAACGGTTCAACTGAACAAGATGTGTGTGATACGCGGCAAACATGTCCGTAATCTGAAATGTGTGCGAAGACAATAATAACACAGACGATTACTGCTAATAACACAGACAATAATAACACAGACGATTGCTGCTAGTAAACATCCAATTACATAAGTGACTATACAGATCATTCGCACACACCTCAATAAACAATTGCATGCATTCTAAAGTAGGAGAAACGATCATCTAGTCATCTACTTCTTGTGACGCTCCCGCCACTGCTATGTGGCTCGATCCCTCGTCTGGGTCAGGAAGAAGATAGTTCCTCATGTCAACGATCCGCCTGTACATCTCATAGCTTGTGTACGCGTCCATGGCCGCGTACTTGACATGTTGTTCATCCAGTCTCTTATGCCACACACTGTGCCATGCGTTCTTGTCCTTATTGCTCTCTTGCTTCATCTCCACGTAGTAGGGGTCGATGATGGCCGAGGCGAGGTCAACCAGGGAGTTCAGTTTGTTTTTGTCGCTGCCCCGGACCTTGTAGTGGTGCTGGATGTTGACAAGATTCGGGCATTTCAAGTCCGAAACCTTGAGCGCTTTTAGATCGTTGGTGGTGTCCACCGTAACGAAACTGTAGTCGGAGCTATTGATAAACCTGGAGAAACGCTCGCAAGGCCTTGTGGCAAGGTGGAAGTGGTAGACGAGGACGTCATGTCGCACGCACAACTGGGCGACAACAACCTTCTGATCATGCCTGGCACGACCGATGGTGTACTCGAGGTCGAAGCCGACCACTCGGTACTTGTCCTCGGCAAGGAACTGCTCCATAGTTTGGATGGAGCTCTCCACCGAGACCGGATCTTCGTGTACACCACCGAGAGGGCCTTCCCCCTCACGTGGGTGTCCACTACGTGATGCGTGGTGAACTGCCCGCCGTTGTTGTCGTCGGCCGCTGGGAGCCATTGGAGCCACGTGGAGCGCCATTGGAACCGCTGGATGTCCTCTCTGTATGTGTCCTCGTTGGTGTGCTTATTGTGTCGTGTGAGACGAGAGATGAAGGTAAATGGTCGCAGGAATAAAAGGGGGCCCAAAACACTGGCGGCACGCGTGGAGGGATGAGGGCAGAGCACCCGGAGGGACGCGAGAGAAGAGCGCGCGCGGCGGGTCGCGAGCAGAGCGCACCACGGCCGCCTGAACCGCAAGCAACCACACGCATAGAGCAGTTGAACACGCAGGAAATGGTCGCCTACAAGCCGGCCGACGGTAGCGTCGCTGCGTAGAGAGCGGCCGTGTGGTACCACCTCCGTCTAGTCTATAGTCTCCTTAATTTATATTCCGTGCCATACTTTGCCCTCAAATTTAACCAACAAAATGTTAATGCATGTTTTAAAAATTATATAATTGGAAACTATGTTCAAATACAAATCCAACTATATAATCTTTGGCGACATGCATTCGTATTTTATTAGTTAAATCATACTTATAAACCAGGACGGTGGTATAGTAGGTAATTAAATTGCAAACGTTTTTTATTAACCGTATGTGTATGTGGCCTTTCGTCCTCCTCTCGCACGTCTTGTCACTTCGCTGTCGCAGACGGCTTATAGCGCAAGCTTGCGTAGCGCCCGGGGGCGTTCTTTTTGCCAAACGGTGGCGCCCATGAATCGTCGGTGAGCCCGTTCCCGTGCAAGCTTCCCGCCCGACTCGGTGAAATCCCCCGAAATCCCAATGCTTACGGGCCTGCTATAAAAACCCTCACGGCCGGCGAGTCCTGCGTCGCATTTTCCCCTTCATCCCTATAGCTTATCTCGTCTGCTTCTCCCACATTCGCCAATGGCACCGGTCCGCCGTCGTTGCTTAGCCACTCCGCCGTCATCAGAGGACAGCTCGAGCTGGGAGGCTACACCACGGCGGCGGCGCAGTCCCCGGCGTAGTGTAGTGCGCGTGGCGTCCCTGTTGGGTGTGCGCGGAACACCCACCACATGCTCCGCCGCCGGTGCCCGTCGGCAGCTGTTGCCGGCCGCTGTTGCCGCCACACCACCGTCAAAAGCCAAGGCCAACGCCCGCTCCGCCGCCACGGCCCGAAGGCGGGAGATGGCCGTCGTGGCCGCCACCCCACTGCCGGCCACTGTGGCCATCACCCGCTCCGTCACCGCGGCCCGGAGGCAGGAGGTAGTGGTCGTGGCCGCCACACCGTCGTCGGCCGCCGTGGCCGCCAGCCCACCGTCGTCCGCCGGGGTCATCACCCGCTCCGCCACCACCGCCCGAATGCGGGAGGCGGAGGTGGATGCCTGCACGTGCGACAGCGACCTTGCGCGCTACACCGAGTTCCTGCGGGAGGAGGAGGAGCGCCTCGTCAAGCACGCAAAGAGCCTTACTGCCGCAGTGGCCGCGGCACACGCCGCCTCAGAGGCGAGGAATCAGGAGATCTACGAGGAGAACCACCGCTTCGAGAGGGGTCGTCTGGAGCGGGAGAGGGCGTTCGAGGCGACCGTCGCTGAAGTTGCATTACCGACAGGCACTGCATTGCGGTTGCCCAGCTCGTCGGTAGGCTCCTCCTCCTCCGCCTCTTACTAAGCGCGCTCGGCAAAGGAGAGGCAGCCGGAAGTAGTACAAAGCCCCTCCGCAGTAGTAGTATTTATGGGCTATTTTGTTCAGTTCATCTGACTATAGATGTGGTGGAACTATACAATGTACTTAAAATTAGCTAGTATATATAGTTGAACTAGCTATTTCAGTACGTGGTTGGCAACAATCGGGGAAAAGTTTGGTCGGTTCAGCTGTCGAGTTGAGCTGTTTGTATATTAAGAACGACTGCTTAATCTATGAATGAAATCTATGCTTAATTACTGAATTTTAGTCGCGAAAATTAGATACTGCTAGTGATTTTTAGCTAGATATTTTGACAAATTGCAGTGTTACAAGGATTGACAAATTTTACCAAATTGTTTGTACGTGGTTGCACACGGGTCATCCAAAACAACTGTTTGCGTTGAAGGGATGCACAAATCCTGCGCTGCTCTCACCTTGCATACGAGTGTTCTATCTAAAACGTTTGCGATCAAGAGCTGCAGAAATCCAGCTTGGCACATTTTCTCTTGGCTTCCAGGGGAAGCTGTCGGTTTGCATACGGGTGTTCTAAATAAAACGTTTGCGATGAGTGTTTTATATTAAAAAGCGAATTAAACTGTGGCTTGGGCGCCATTAATGGAGAGGATGCGAGCAAGGCGGGTAGCCATGGAAGTCAAATGGCTCGCTTCCCAGTGAGCCTGCGTAGCGTACAGCTCGCACGCTTCTCGGTGAGCCTGCGCACTCAAGGACAGCTTGCACGCCTCTCGGTCAGCCTGCGCACCGGACGGCGCTCGCACGCCTCCCGTTCAGTCAAGGTCAAGCAGCTGTCCGCACGGCACCTCCTACAACCATTAAAACCAAGACACGTGGCGGCACGTGAATGGTTAACAGAATTTTGGATTTACTAGTATTTAAAAACCAAGCATCTCAATGTTTTGCCGGCAATCAACGGTGCCCCGGTGTTTGAAATTCATTCTCATTTCTTGCATGGGACCTAAGCATGCACCCAAGGACACAGATTTGATTTTTCAACCAATTTATATGCACTGGAGCATGTGCATGTACTTCAAATTTGAACTATGCACATAAAATGCATTGAAAACTCAGTTAATGCATAAAAATGTCGAAACGAACCCCGAAAAATCACAAAAAATCACATAACACTCATGTTGTTCTATGTTGACACGAGAAAAAAATTCGAAAGCAATAAGAGGCAGTGGATATCGTTTCGTCCCCAAAGGTGGGACGTTCCCTATCGAAAACCATCATGCTTGTTGTGAGAAGCTCCGGTTTGTGAGAAGCATATACCCAAACCTGCCCCAAATGGGACAAAATTTGTACCACGGCATGTTGATGCCGCTCCATGATAGCATGCAAAGTTTCATGAATTTTAGACGAGTTTTGGATTTACTAGAATTTAAAAACCAGGCATCTCAATGTTTTGCCGGCAATCAACGGTGCCCCGGTGTTTGAAATTCATTCCCATTTCTCGCATGGGATCTAAGCATGCACCCAAGGACACAGAGTTGATTTTTCAACCAATTTATATGCAATGGAGGATGTGCATGTAGTCCAAATTTGAATTATGCACATAAATGCATTGAAAACTCAGTTAATACATAAAAATGTCCAAACGAACCCCCAAAAATCACAAAAAATCAGACAACACTCCTGTTGTTCTATGTTGACACGAGAAAAAAAATTCAAAAGCAACAAGAGGCAATGGATATCGTTTCGTCCCTAAAGGTGGGACGTTCCCTACCGAAAACCATCATGCTTGTTGTGAGAAGCTCCGGTTTGTGAGAAGCATATTCCCAAACCTGCCCCAAATGGGACAAAATTTGTACCACAGCATGTTGATGCCGCTCCATGATAGCATGCCAAGTTTCATGAATTTCGGATGAGTTTTGGATTTACTAGAATTTAAAAACCAGGCATCTCAATGTTTTTCCGGCAATCAACGGTGCCCCGGTGTTTGAAATTCATTCCCATTTCTTGCATGGGACCTAAGCATGCACCCAAGGACACACATTTGATTTTTCAACCAATTTATATGCACACAAGCATGTGCATGTAGTTCAAATTTGAATTATACACATAAAATGCATTGAAAACTCAGTTAATGCATAAAATTGAACAAAACGAACCATGAAAAATCACAAAAATTCACACAACACTCCTGTTGTTCTATGTTGACACGACAAAAAAATTGAAAGCAATAAGAGGCAATGGATATCGTTACGTCCCCAAAGGTGGGACGTTCCCTACCGAAAACAATCATGATTGTTGTGAGAAGCTCCGGTTTGTGAGAAGCATATACCCAAACCTGCCCCAAATGGGACAAAATTTGTACCACGACATGTTGATGCCGCTCCATGATAGCATGAAAAGTTTCATGAATTTCAGACGAGTTTTGGATTTACTAGAATCTAAAAACTAGGCATCTCAATGTTTTGCCGGTAATCAACGGAGCCCCGGTGATTGAAATTCATTCCCATTTCTTGCATGGGACCTAAGCATGCACCCAAGGACAAAGATTTGATTTTCAACCAATTTATATGCACTGGAGCATGTGCATGTACTTCAAATTTGAATTATGCACATAAAATGCATTGAAAACTCAGTGAATGCATAAAAATGTCGAAACGAACCCCGAAAAATCACAAAAATTCACATAACACTCCTGTTGTTCTATGTGGACACGAGAAAAAAATTCGAAAGCAATAAGAGGCAGTGGATATCGTTTCGTCCCCAAAGGTGGGACGTTCCCTATCGAAAACCATCATGCTTGTTGTGAGAAGCTCCGGTTTGTGAGAAGCATATACCCAAACCTGCCCCAAATGGGACAAAATTTGTACCACGGCATGTTGATGCCGCTCCATGATAGCATGCAAAGTTTCATGAATTTCAGACGAGTTTTGGATTTACTAGAATTTAAAAACCGGGCATCTCAATGTTTTGCCGGCAATCAACGGTGCCTCGGTGTTTGAAATTCATTCCCATTTCTTGCACGGGACCTAAGCATGCACCCAAGGACACAGATTTGATTTTTCAACCAATTTATATGCACTGGAGCATGTGCATGTAGTTCAAATTTGAATTATGCGCATAAAATGCATTGAAAACTCAGTTAATGCATAGAAATGTCCAAACGAACCCCCAAAAGTCACAAAATTCACACAACACTCCTATTGTTCTATGTTGACACGAGAAAACAATTTGAAAGCAATAAGAGGCAATGGATATTGTTTCGTCCCCAAAGGTGGGACGTTCCCTACCGAAAACCATCATGCTTGTTGCGAGAAGCTCCGGTTTGTGAGAAGCATATACCCAAACCTGCCCCAAATGGGACAAAATTTGTACCACGGCATGTTGATGCCGCTCCACGATAGCATGCAAAGTTTCGTGAATTTCAGACGAGTTTTGGATTTACTAGAATTTATAAACCAGACATCTCAATGTTTTGCCGGCAATTAACGGTGCCCCGGTGTTTGAAATTCATTCCCATTTCTTGCATGGGACCTAAGCATGCACCCAAGGACACACATTTGATTTTTCAACCAATTTATATGCACTGGATCATGTGCATGTAGTTCAAATTTGAATTATGCACATAAAATGCATTGAAAACTCAGTTAATGCATAAAAATGTCCAAACGAACCCCGAAAAATCACAAAAATTCACACAACACTCCTGTTGTTCTCTGTTGACACGAGAAAAAAAATGAAAGCAATAATAGGCAATGGATATCGTTACGTACCCAAAGGTGGGACGTTCCCTACCGAAAACTATCATGATTGTTGTGAGAAGCATATACCCAAACCTGCCCCAAGTGGGACAAAATTTGTACCACGACATGTTGATGCCGCTCCATGATAGCATGCCAAGTTTCATGAATTTCAGACGAGTTTTGGATTTACTAGAATTTAAAAACCAGGCATCTCAATGTTTTGCCGGCAATCAACGGTGCCCCGGTGTTTGATATTCATTCCCATTTCTTGCATGGGTCCTAAGCATGCACCCAAGGACACATATTTCATTTTTCAACCAATTTATAAGCACTGGAGCATGTGCATGTAGTTAAAATTGGAATTATGAACATAAAATGCATTGAAAACTCAGTTAATGCATAAAAATGTCCAAACGAACCCCGAAAAATCGCAAAAATTCACACAACACTCCTGTTGTTTTATGTTGACACGAGAAAAAAAATTAAAGCAATAAGAGGCAATGGATATTGTTTCCTCCCCAAAGGTGGGACGTTCCCTACCGAAAACCATCATGCTTGTTGTGAGAAGCTCCGGTTTGTGAGAAGCATATACCGAAACCTGCCCCAAATGGGACAAAATTTGTACCACGACATGTTGATGCCGCTGCATGATAGCATGCCAAGTTTCATGAATTTCAGACGAGTTTTGGATTTACTAGAATTTAAAAACCAGGCATCTCAATGTTTTGCCGGCAATCAACGGTGCCCTGGTGTTTGAAATTCATTCCCATTTCTTGCATGGGACCTAAGCATGCACCCAAGGACACATATTTGATTTTTCAACCAATTTATATGCACTGGAGCATGTGCATGTAGTTCAAATTTGAATTGTTCACCTGAAATGGCTAGAAAACCAATTTAATGTATAAAATGTTCAAACGAACCCTGAATAATTTCAGTTCTTTTACGACGCACATATAGTTGCATGTTCACTCCAGATAAAAGGTCTAGCAATTCAAACACCGTCCATTGCCGTTGTGACCCCATTATGTAATTCAAATCCAGATGAAAAATCAAGTAGATCGCACACAATTTATTATCAACAACTGTGTGAGATGTAATACAAAATATCTTGGAGCACCGTCGGTGTATAGTACGCCTATGGCTTACGCGTGAAGGTGCGTCGGCTACAGTCCACAGGCGGCGTCTCAAGCACACTAGCTCGCTCCCCAAATATCATTTCACTGTTCAATCATCGCCGGTGAAATATGGGCACGTGGACCCGCATCGTGAGGGCAACTTCGGTGGCCCACTCCAGCGAGAGCGCGGCCGCAGCTGCCATGCGCGTGCTAACAAGGTGCATGAGCGCGGCCTCAATTTGCGACCGGGCGGCAAAGGCAGCCCAAACGGCCGCTGTTGCTTCTCAGGTGGCGGCAGCAACACCTGCCTCGGGGATAGCAACTGGCGAGAGCGGCACAACAGATGTCCATTCCGCAGCGGCGGCCTTAGCCCTGATGGTGGCCGCCCATGACCATGTCGAGGCCGCCCACGCCCAGCTCCTGGCGGTCACCGCACAAATCGAACGAAGCTTCTCCGACAACGATCGGCAACCCACGGCAGAAGAGCTGGCAATCGCCGAGAGCGTTCAAGCAGCCGTCCATTCCTCCGCCGCATACCTTGCGATGACGGAGCCTGTCCAAGCCCAGATCGCGTCCGCCCACGCCCAGCTCGTGGCGGCCTTTTCCAAAGAGATGGCGGACACGGATGGCGAGATGCTTGCCGAGTATGGTGCGATGGATGCCATGGAGCCCCTTCCCCGGGAGACCGTCGAGCGCGAGCTGGACATGGAGGCGGCGATGGAGATCGACAAGCACCAGCCGTAGTAGTACTCTTTGTTTTGTTTAATTAAGAGCGCCGATCTTTAATTTGTTAGAGTAATGTTTAGGTCAGCTAGCTCTGTTTAATTGCTAAACTTGCTCGATTAAGAAGTGTGGGTGTGCTGTAGTCTCCTTTGTGTACCCAAATTATGCAATGACGTGGATGACCACTGTAACCATGGAAATTCGAACCAAAACTTTTGACGTTCAAACTCATCACACACGGGTTAAGCTATCTGAATCGTTTGTGATGTCCACATATCATACACAGTTCTAAATAAGGGACCGTGTCTGATGACACTTTACGCGCTAGTTTTTTGGCTGAAGCGATTCCAATTTTCGACTTCCGCAGAAATATCTACCTCCCCGCCCCTCCCCCTTACCAAAAGCCACATTTCCCCTCTTTCCACCTTCCTTTCCAAGTTGAAACCTTGACTCCTTGCTTGCAGCGCCGCCGCCTCCTCGCCGGCGACCCTCCTTCACGCTGCTCGGCCTCCTCTATCCAGGCAGGTAATCCACACCCAACCCCCATCCTCCTCCTCCTTCCACATCCCACATGTCCTGACTACCGGCGCGAGCGCGACAGCTTCCACCCAAATCACCGACCCTCCACCAAATAAGCGCCGGCCTAAGCTATTGTGCATGCAGTATAGCCAGGACCTCAAGGAGCATTTGGCAGCGGAGAAGCAAATCGCGGCCGCACGCGCGGATGAGGTCGCGATGGCTGCCGTTCATGCCGACCCCCAAATCTTGAAGGAGCACCTTGCCAATTGCTAGCTATGCCGGTTAAGCATGCTCGGTTTACCCGTTGCGTGTGCTGCTCCTGCCTTTCCTTCACAAATTCTAGTGAATTGTGCGATCTAATTTCACCATGCAATCTGTTGCTCTAGTGTATATGTTCTATATGTCGTGCAGTGTGGTGCTCACTTATTAATTGTTTTGTTAATTAGTTGTCGTCTTCAGTTAACTGTTTGGTTCAGTTCTGCAAATGTGATGTTCAATTCTTCAGGCTGCAATTTTGTATTGTCTTCCATGTGAGAAATAAATCGAATTTATCTTTAAAAAATTGTGGGTGCATTCTGTTATTGTCCACCATGTGAGGAATAAATTGAATTTGGCTATAGTAAATACATGAGAAACAAATACAATTGCTACAATTGGTTGTAGTTAACTGTTTGGCTAACTCTCTGATCTTCTATAGGAGTATGTTATATTGTGCAATGTGGTGCTCAATTGATGTTTGGTTCATTTGTTGTGGTGTTTAGTTAACTTCTTGGTTCAATTCTGCAATGCGATGTCCAATTGTCGTGGGTATAATTTTGTATTGTTGTGCATGTGAGGAATAAATCGAATTTGGCTGCACTTAATACATGAGAAACATATACAAGTGCTATATTTCCTAGTTCTTAATCATGCTTGGTTTGGGTAAATGGGTTTTCTGTGTGGCTTCAATTAATCTGATGAATCTGCAATGTGCTTATTTTTCATCAACATATTTTACTAATAGCATCCGAACCCTTACTTAACCTGATGACTAACTACCTTATATGTGTTGCACGGAAACAATAGGAAGCACTGAGGTTTACAATCGAGGTTAGCACGTGCATGGTCCGTTGTCTAATAGCACATTATTGTGCAATTGCAGGAACCATTCTAATATTTTAGTTTTTAACAATTTGGTCTTGCACATGTAGGTCCTGCTGTCAGAGGTTTTAACCCACTGTTCGACCCTTTTTGCATATGGGGAAATGAGTTGTCCATGAATATAAATCAAATCAAGAAACTCAGAAGATGGTTAGGATAAAGAAATTAGCGACAAAAAAAACAAGATCTTTGTCTGCACAATGAAGAAGACATCAGTTCACTACAAGATGGTACTAACTATTATACCTTGCCTTTTTTTATTTCTTTGCCCCATTTCCAGTATAGAGAAGATATTTATGCACATCCTTGTTTTCAGGCCTTTCCAAAGCAGTTCACTGATGATTACCTCTCAAACCACCTCTATGGTCAGGAGGCGAGGAAGGTTTTCATACAACACCCACAGTTTAATATTGAAGTGTTCTTGAAGAGGACGAAGGACGGACGGTCAATCATCCACAGCCACTGGCCTAAACTTGCAAAGACCTTCAACATGAATGAAGACTCAATATTCGCCTTCCGCTTCAGCGGTTTTTCAGATGAGATGCATTTGTCTATATACTGTCTATGATGCTAATTTTGAAAGGTTCTACATGTTTCATGTGGAACTTGCTGCTCGTGCAGTTGTGTAATGGGGTAGCTGAGTGCTGAAGCTATATCATGTTGTACTCTGATGTATTTCAATTATGAAATTCTGCTTCCGTAATATGGAAATGAAATATATTGTGTGCTTAATATGTCATGTCAATTAGATTAATAAATGGATTATGAATAATCGGATAATTAGCCTGCTAATGGCGAATTAGCCTGCTAATTGTGTTTTGCTATTGCAAACGGTTGTTGAAAAAATACCGTGGGCGATGACCTTAGGCAATGCACACAGTTTCTAGGAATAAACCGTGTTGGATCAATGAACAATCACACACGACTTTCTCTTGAAAACTATTTGCGTTAGGCCACCTTGCGCAAACGTTTACCACATAAAAACTGTGTGTGATGGACAGCCTTTGCCACACAGTTTCTTCTACGGACCGTGTGTGATACATTCAATAACGCAAACGATTTAACGGGAAAAATTGCGTGTGATGTACCTGTGAACGGAAACATTTTCCTTGGAGCGACTGTGTGGGATGTGCATACGAACGGAAACGTTTAGCGGGGACTGACTATGTGGGATGTACTTGCGACCGGAAACAATTTCGCCATATAATTGTATTTTTTTAGCTCTACCGTACGTATTTCCGCATTTGAGCACTCGCCTGTCGCACACGGCCTCATTTTGCCGAACGTGTGTGCCAGGAGGGCATATCCCCGACGTTTCTGGGTTGTGTGGGAAGGACCCCCCTATCGCCCACTCTCACTTGGCGACGGTTCCAAATGCCGTCGCTGAAAGGGGTAAAAAAACTGTTTGTTTAGGACCGACACGCACCAGTGAAACCATCCCAACATTGGTGAATAAACCTTATTTGCATCAAATTTACATGTTACAATATGCTTAAATAAACAAACATGCAATAAGTCATTTGACACAGAATCATCATCAAGATTAGAGGTCATAAATGATTAAACATTGGTTCTTTTGCATCAACAGTTAATTCAATGGGTGCACTCAAAATTTTTGGTACTTCAACTGTTTGATCACATGACGCATTCATGACAGTAACACGATTCTCTAAAATAGGTGGTGTGCTCAAATCAATAGGTAACTCAACACATAATGTATTCAAGTTAACTAGGCATGCATCATTCTCATGTGAAGTTATATCATCAATACCTTTACTGTTACCTTATCGCAAAGACGTAGCTGATGTAGGTACGAACGATGACAGTGTACCATACACTTGAGATGATGTCGCGCTCACAATATGAGGTGTGGCTGGTCTAGTAGGAGCAATGGTGGAGGATTCAACCGGTGGTGGTGAGCATGAGCTGGAATAGTAGTTGTTGCAGTCACCCATCCTCTTGTATCTGTCTCTCAAAGGTACAAGCGCAAACATACATACCAGTAGTGCAATGAGGAATATACTGAAATCTTATGTGAATATCATGGTTCAAACCACCAAAAATCTATTCATTGTATTATGCTTAGATTCTTCTATGCCAGAATGATGCATATAAGATTTGAACTCCTGGTAGTAAGTATGAACAATGTTACTGCTTTGTGTTACTTGTTTCAATTTGCGAAGCAATTCATGACGATAGTAAGGAGGAAAAAATTGTCGTCTCATTACAACTTTCAAATATTTCCAAGTTGTGGGTTGGTTATCAATGTTTTTCTTATAATATGCACTCCACCAAACAGAAGAAAAACCAGTAAATGCTCTAGTGGTAGCTCGTACTCTCTCAAGTTCAGAAAAAACATGGTGACTAAAAACTTGTTCTACTTCAAGCTCCCAAGCTAGATAAATAGCAGGATTAAATCTACCCTCAAATAACGGTAAAAGAGATAACCTAACCATGTGCTTGTGTGTGTTGTCCCACCTCTCGTGATGGTGAAGATGTATCCGTCATCCAAGAAATTATATCTCTGGAACCTGTCATGATTAGTACAAAACAAGCAACAAAATTCGAGAATAATGTTCCTATGAACTACTAGGATGTGGTGGTAAAGCGCTCACAGTAAAGCAAATATCAATATCTTACAAATTCTTACCATGCAGCAGGTGGTGACAGGCAACCAGTGGTGTCAAATAACTCCAAAGATTGAGTAAAGCGATTGCTAGGGGAATGTACGTATACACGGTGTAGAAATATGTGGAGCTTGGAAGGCTTAAATATATGGTATCAATAGATTAGCAATAATCAATTCAGAGATGCAATGTTGAATAAACGTTCAACGACGGTACTGTGCTTGTCCTAGGCTAGACTGTGCTAGAGACGCGAGTCTAGAACACTAACAAAACCATGGTGTTGCACATAAACAAGGGAGGAGCACACTCTAAATCTCCTTTTTCTCCTTTTTCAACTTTTTTTTCACATTTTTTCTCTCAATTTTTACTTTTTTCTCTAACTTTTTTTTACTTTTTTCTCTGTCCTTTTCTTCTTTCTCATTCCAAAACAAACTAGATAAGATGCATATTAGATCAAGCGAAGATGCGAATTACCTCAAGTATGATTATGACAATGAACAATGGGGAGCACGTGGTGGAAGCGGATGGATGGCGGTGGTCGACACTGGAAGGGATGATGATGCAGGGTGATGTGAATAATGTGAACAGAACTCAGAACTCTAAAGGAACTAGAAACAAAGACCAGCAACTCGACACGACGATGCAACCGATAATTCAACTATGCAAACAATGAAAAGAAAATTGCAAAGGCTCATACTGGCTTGGATAAAGGATGAACAGATCTAACATTTTATGGTTTTTTCTTGGACAATAGGTAACAAAATAAATCTCATCTAGGGATAACCGGATATTCTCACCGATCACTCTGGAAACTGATACCACTCGATAGAGGTGAGGGGCCCGATCTTTCAGTGAGACGATAGCTATCGATTTGGTGGAGTCGACTTTGATGATCCGACTACAAACATGCACGACGTTGCACCTTAGCAACCACTAAACCATTCTCCTTAAGGTTACTGACGATGCTGGAAGCACGATCAGCCTGACCACGAAGGTCTATTCCTGCATGCAATCGAAGAACAAGCAAGAATATGATAAAAGCAATCAGAATATTGTGAATATAGATGAAGTATTGATAAAGGTGGGAATCCGAAAGTGGTCTTGGTCTGGTCGTTGGACACAAACGAAGTACACGAAGTTGCAATTGCTAACTTTTAACTAAACAAATCCCCAGAAAAAAGCTACTAGATGAATCTACTTATATAGGAGCAAGGGGTGGCGGCTAAGGAAGTGGGAGGACGTCCCAAGGCAGCCTAAAACTAACCCTCGGTCATACAAGGCCCATGGGCCCAAGTGGAGGTGAGGCAACACCTTTGGACTTGTAGTTTGACTCGGATTCTGCTGCAGCGTCAGATTGTTTCATCAATATCTCAACACTTCGGACGAATTTGAAGGTGAATCCAATTGGATTGGAAAGAGCACGAAATCTACTTTCCAACAAAAAAAGAATGACCCAATTCGGAGTCTAGATGAAAGAGTTCTTGGTGTTTTGAGTCAGGTATGTTTGTGCAGTCCGAATCTGAGTCCAGAACGTGAGAGAATTGGACTCTATCCTCTCTTGGCCCAAAAGTGACGTGAGAGGACTTTTTGAACAGCACCTAAACTTATCTTTTTTCCTTATCTTCATATGTGGATTGCACAAATGTCCAATACACCTGCAATTAGACATGGCACAAAAGTTTGTGAAGTATTTTTTCCTTTGATAACATAAATAAATTATTGCATAGTTTGCATTAGAAATCACGTGTCACTCTATCCTCTCTTGGCCCAAAATATTTTTTTCTTGGTACGAATATGCATATATAAAACATTTTTGGTCGTATCGATGGTAGCAATGTCCTCATCACCATCCACACTTTGCCACACTTGTGTCCCACAAGTGCGGCATGCCACAATATTTCTAGTGGCCAAATTTGTTGGCACACTTGTGGCAAAAGTGAAGGAAATATGCCTTAGAGGCAATAATAAAGTTGTTATTTATATTTCCTTATATCATGATAAATGTTTATTATTCATGCTAGAATTGTATTAACCGGAAACTTGATACATGTGTGGATACATAGATAAAACACAGTGTCCCTAGTAAGCCTCTACTAGACTAGCTCGTTAATCAAAGATGGTTAAGTTTCCTAACCATAGACATGTGTTGTCATTTGATGAACGGGATCACATCATTAGGAGAATGATGTGATGGACAAGACCCATCCGTTAGCTTAGCATAATGATTGTTAAGTTTTATTGCTATTGTTTTCTTCATGACTTATGCATATTCCTTTTGACTATGAGATTATGTAACTTCCGGATGCCGGAGGAATACCTTGTGTGCTATCAAACGTCACAACGTAAGTGGGTGATTATGAAGATGCTCTACAGGTATCTCCAAAGGTGTTTGTTGGGTTGGCATAGATCGAGATTAGGATTTGTCACTCCGAGTATTGGAGAGGTATCTCTGGGCCCTCTCGGTAATGCACATCATGATAAGCCTTGCAAGCAATGTGACTAATGAGTTAGTTACGGGATGATGCATTACAGAACGAGTAAAGACAATTGCCGGTAACGAGATTGAACTAGGTATGAAGATACCGATGATCGAATCTCGGGCAAGTAACATACCGATGACAAAGAGAATTACGTATGTTGTCATTACGGTACGACTGATAAAGATCTTCGTAGAATATGTAGGAACCAATATGAGCATCCAGGTTCCGCTGTTGGTTATTGACCGGAGAGGTGTCTCTGTCATGTCCACATAGTTCTCGAACTCGTAGGGTCCGCACGCTTAACGTTCGATGACGATTTTATATTATGTGAGTTATGTGATTTGGTGACCGAATGTTGTTCGGAGTCCTGGATGAGATCACGGACATGAGGAGTCTCGAAATGGTCGAGAGGTAAAGATTCATATATAGGACAATAGTATTAGGACACCGAAAGTGTTACATGGGTGCCGGGTACGTATCAGGTCACCGGAAGGGGTTCCGGGCTACCCCCGGGAAACTATATGGGCCTATTGGGCCAAGAGGGGAAACACACCAGCCACAAAGGGGCTGGTGTGCCCCCCCCCATATGGGCTGGCCAAATTGGAGTAGAAAAAGGGGAAGGAGGAAAGGAAAAAGGGAATAGGATTCCCCCTTCCCCCTCTTCCCTTCCTACTCCGAATAAGAATAGGAAAGGGGGGGCGAATTGGGAGGTGCCCAAGTAGGATTCCTCCTACTTGGGGTGCCCCCTTGGCTGCCTCTCCTCCCCTCCAACCTATATATATATATGAGGGGGCACCGCTAGAACACACAACAAACATTGTTAGCCGTGTGCGGCGCCCCCCTTTACAGTTTACGCCTCGGTCATATTCACGTAGTGCTTAGGCGAAGCCCTGGGCGGATCACTTCACCATCACCGTCACCATGCCATCGCGCTGAGAGAACTCTCCCTTGACACTTTGCTGGATCAAGAGTTTGAGGGACGTCATCGAGTTGAGCGTGTGCAGAACTCGGAGGTGCCGTATGTTCGGTGCTTGACCGGTCGGAACGAGAAGAAGTTCGACTACATCAACCGCATTGTGAAATGCTTCCGCTTTCGGTCTAGGAGGGTACGTGGACACACTCTCCCCCTCTCGTTGCTATGCATCTCCTAGATAGATCTTGCATGATCGTAGGAATTTTTTTTGAAATTGCATCCTACATTCCCCAACAGTGGCATCCGAGCCAGGTCTATGCGTAGATGATATGCACGAGTAGAACACAAAGAGTTGTGGGCGGTGATCGTCATACTGCTTACCACCAATGTCTTATTTTGATTCGGCGGTATTGTTGGATGAAGCGGCCCGGACCAACCTTACATGACCACGTTCATGAGACCGGTTCCACCGACAGACATGCAACTAGTTTTGCATAAAGGTGGCTGACGGGTGTCTGTTTCTCCAACTTTAGTTGAACCGAATTTGACTGCGGATGGTCCTTGTTGAAGGTTAAAACAACAAACTTGATAAGTCACCATTGTGGTTTTGATGCGTAGGTAAGAACTGTTCTTACTAGAAGCCCGTAGCAGCCATGTAAAACTTGCAACAACAAAGTAGAGGACGTATAAGTTGTTTTTGCAGGGCATGTTGTGATGTGATATGGTCAAGACATGATGTGATATACGTTATTGTATGAGATGATCATGTTTTGTAAAAGTTATCGGCAACTGGCAGGAGCCTTATGGTTGTCGCTTTATTATATGAAATGCAAACACCATGTAATTGCTTTACTTTATCACTATGCATTAGCGATAGTTGTAGAAGAAATAGTTGGCGAGACGACCACGACGCTATGATGGAGATCAAGGTGTCAAGCCGGTGATGATGGAGATCATGACGGTGCTTTGGAGATGGAGATCAAAGGCACAAGATGATGATGGCCATATCATGTCACATATTTTTGATTGCATGTGATGTTTATCTTTTATGCATCTTATTTTGCTTAGTACGACGGTAGCATTATAAGATGATCCCTTACTAAAATTTCAAGGTATATGTGTTCTCCCTGAGTATGCACCATTGCGACAGTTCGTCGTGCCGAGACACCACGTGATGATCAGGTGTGATAAGCTCTACGTTCACATACAACGGGTGCAAGACAGTTTTGCACATGCGGTATACTTGGGTTAAACTTGACGAGCCTAGCATGTACAGACATGGCCTCGGAACACTTGAGACCAAAAGGTCGAACGTGAATCATATAGTAGATATGATCAACATAGAGATGTTCACCATTGAAGACTACTCCATCTCACGTGATGATCGGACATGGTTTAGTTGATATGGATCACGTGATCATTTAGATGACTTGAGGGATGTCTATCTAAGTGGGAGTTCTTAAGTAATATGATTAATTGAACTTAATTTATCATGAACTTAATTTATCCTGATAGTATTTGCATATCTATGTTATAGATCAATAGCTCGCGTATAGCTCCCCTATTTTATTTTTGATATGTTCCTAGAGAAAACTAAGTTGAAAGATGATAGTAGTAATGATGCGGACTGGACCCGTGATCTGAGGATTATCCTCGTTGCTGCACAGAAGAATTATGTCCTTGATGCACCGCTAGGTGACAGACCTATTGCAGGCGCAGATGCAGATGTTATGAATGTTTGACAAGCTCAGTATGATGACTACTTGATAGTTTAGTGCACCATGCTTTACGACTTAGAACCGGGACTTCAAAAATGTTTTGAATGTCGCGGAGCATATGCGATGTTCCAAGAGTTGAAATTAGTATTTCAGACTCATGCCCATGTCGAGAGGTATGAGACCTCTGACAAGCACTTTGCCTACAAGATGGAGGAGAATAGCTCAACTAGTGAGCATGTGCTCAGAATGTCTGGATACTACAATCGCTTGAATCAAGTGGGAGTTAATCTTCCAGATAAGATACTAATTGAGAGAGTTCTCTAGTCACTATCACCAAGTTACTAGAACTTCGTGATCAACTATAATATGCAAGAGATAACAAAAATGATTCCCAAGCTCTTCGCGATGCTGAAATCGGTGAAGGTAGAAATCAAGAAATAGCATCAAGTATTGATGGTTAATAAGACCACTAGTTTCAAGAAAAAGGGCAAAGGAAAAGAAAGGGAACTTCAAGAAGAATGACAAGCAAGTTGTCACTCCTGAAGGAAATATGCCCTAGAGTCAATAATAAAGTTGTTATTTTATATTTCCTTATATCATGATAAATGTTTATTATTCATGCTAGAATTGTATTAACCGGAAACTTGATACATGTGTGGACACATAGACAAAACACCGTGTCCCTAGTAAGCCTCTACTAGACTAGCTTGTTAATCAAATATGGTTAAGTTACCTAACCATAGACATGTGTTGTCATTTGAGGACAAGACCCATCCGTTAGCTTAGCATAATGATCCTTAAGTTTTATTGTTATCGCCTTCTTCATGACTTATACATATTCCTTTGACTATGAGATATGCAACTCCGGGATACCGGAGGAATACCTTGTGTGCTATCAAACATCACATCGTAACTGGGTGATTATAAAGATGCTCTACAGGTGTCTCTGAAGGTGTTTGTCGGATTGGCATAGATGTGTCTCGGTCATGTCTACACAGTTCTCGAACCCGTAGGGTCTGCACGCTTAACGTTCGATGACGATTTGTATTATGAGTTATGTGTTTTGGTGACCAACGTTTGTTCGGAGTCCTGGATGACATCACGGACATGACAAGGAGTCTCGAAATGGTCGAGATGTAAAGATTTATATATTGGAAGGTAGTATACGGACATCGGAATGGTTTCGAGTGGTTCCGGTATTTTACCGGAGTACCGAGGGGTTACCGGAACCCCCCGGGGAAGTATTGGGCCTACATGGGCCTTAGGGGAGACAGAGGGAAGCCCGCGAGGGATGGTGCGTGCCCCCCTCCAAGGGAGTCTGAATAGGACAAGGAGGAGGGGGCGCGGCCCCCCTTTCCCTCTCCCTCTCCCTCTCCTTCCTTTTCCCCTCCGGTAAGAAAGGAAAAGGGGAGGGGGCGAATTGTACTAGGAGTGGAGTCCTAGTAGGACTCCCCCATGGCGCGCCCCTCCTGGCCGGCCGCCTCCTCCTCTCCTCCTTTATATACGGGGGCAGGGGGCACCAAATAGCACATCAATTGTTCTCTTAGCCATGTGCGGTGCCCCCTCCATAGTTTACTCCTCCGGTCATAGCGTCGTAGTGCTTAGACGAAGCCCTGCGCGGATCATACCACCATCACCGTCACCATGCCGTCGTGCTGACGGAACTCTCCCTCGACCCTCTGCTGGATCAAGTGTTTGAGGGACGTCATCAAGCTGAACATGTGCTGAACTCGGAGGTGTCGTACATTCAGTACTAGATCGGTTGGATCGTGAAGACGTTCGACTACATCAACCGCGTTAACCTAACGCTTCCGCTTTCGGTCTACGAGGGTACGTGGACACACTCTCCCCTCTCGTTGCTATGCATCTCCTAGATAGATCTTGCGTGGGTGTAGGAATTTTTTTGAAATCGCATGCTATGTTCCCCAACAACTCCCGTGAAGAAGCCCAAAGCTAGACCTAAGCCTGAAACTAAGTGCTTCTACTTCAAATGGAATGATCACTGGAAACGAAACTACCCCAAATACTTGGCGGATAAGAAGGATGACAAAGTGAACAAAGGTATATTTGATATACATGTTATTGATGTGTACTATACTAATGTTCATAGTAACCCCAGGGTATTTGATACCGGTTCAGTTGCTAAGATTAGTAACTCAAAACAGGAGTTTCAAAATGAACAGAGACTAGTTAAGGGCGAGGTGATGATATGTGTTGGAAGTGATTCCAAGGTTGATAATATCACCGTCGCATGCTCCCTCTACCTTCGGGATTAGTGTTGGACCTAAATAAATGTTATTTGGTGTTTACGTTGAGCATGAATATGATTGGATCATGTTTATTGCGATACGGTTATTCATTTAAGTTAGAGAATAATTGTTGTTCTGTTTACATGAATAAAACCTTCTATGGTCATACACTCAATATAAATGGTTTATCGAATCTCAATCGTGGTGATACACATATTCATAATATTGATGCCAAAAGATGCAAAGTTGATAATGATAGTGCAACATAGTTGTGGCACTGCCGTTTAGGTCATATTGGTGTAAAGCGCATGAAGAAACTCAATGCAGATGGGCTTTTGGAATCACTTGATTATGAATCATTTGATGCTTGCGAACCATGCCTCATGGGCAAGATGACTAAGACTCTGTTCTCCGGAACAATGGAACGAGCCACTGACTTACTGGAAATAATACATACCGATGTATGCGGTCCGATGAGTGTTGAGGCTCGCGGTGGGTATCGTTATTTTCTAACCTTCACAGATGATTTGAGCAGATATGGGTATATCTACTTAATGAAACACAAGTCTGAAACATTTGAAAAGTTCAAGGAATTTCAGAGTGAAGTGGAGAATCATCGTAACAAGAAAATAATGTTTCTACGATCTGATCATGGAGGCGAATATTTGATTTACGAGTTTGGCCTTTATTTAAAACAATGTGGAATAGTTTCACATCTCAAGCCACCTGGAACACCACAGCATAATGGTGTGTCCGAACGTCGTAACCGTACTTTATTGGATATGGTGCGATCTATGGTGTCTCCACCAATTTAGCACTATCATTTTGGGGTTATGCATTAGAGACAGCTGCACTCACGTTAAATAGGGCACCATCTAAATCCGTTGAGACGACACCGTATGAACTGTGGTCTGGCAAGAAACCTAAGTTGTCGTTTCTTAATGTTTGGGGTTGCGATGCTTATGTGAAAAAGCTTCAGCCTGATAAGCTCAAACCCAAATCGGAGAAGTGCGTCTTCATAGGATACCCAAAATAAACTGTTGGGTACACCTTCTATCACAGATCAGAAGGCAAGATCTTTGTTGCTAAGAATGGATCCTTTCTAGAGAAGGAGTTTCTCTCGAAAGAAGTGAGTGGGAGGAAAGTAGAACTTGATGAGGTAATTGTACCTTCTCACGAATTGGAAAGTAGCTCATCACAGAAAATCGTTCCCGTGATGCCTACATCAACTAGAGAGGAAGCTAATGATAATCATCATGAAACTTCAGATCAAGTTACAACCGAACCTCGTAGGTCAACCAGAGCACGTTCCACACCAGGGTGGTACGGTAATCCTGCTTTGGAAGTCATGTTATCTAGGCCATGACGAACCTACAAACTATGAGGAAGCGATGATGAGCCCAGATTCCGCAAAATGGCTTGAGTCCATGAAATCTAAGATAGGATCCATATATGAGAACAAAGTGTGGACTTTGGTGGACTAGCCCGATGATCGGCAAGCCATAGAGAATAAATGGATCTTCAAGAGGAAGACCGACGCTGATGGTAATGTTACTGTCCACAAAAGCTCGACTCGTCACAAAAGGTTTTCGACAAGTTCAAGGAGTTGACTACGATGAGACTTTCTCACCCGTAGCGATGCTTAAGTCCGTCCGAATCATGTTAGCAATTGCCACATTATGAAATCTGGCAAATGGATGTCAAAAACTGCATTCCTTAATGGATATCTCAAAGAAGAGTTATATATGATGCAACCAGAAGGTTTTGTCAATCCTAAAGGTCCTAACAAAATGTGCAAGCTCCAGTGATCCATCTATGGACTGGTGCAAGCATCTCGGAGTTGAAATATGCGCTTTGATGAGTTGATCAAAGCATATAGTTTTATACAGACTTGCGGTGAAGGCTGTATTTACAAGAAAGTGAGTGGGAGCACTACAGCCTTTTTGATAAGTATATGTGAATGACATATTGTTGATCGGAAATGATGTAGAATTTTCTAGAAAGCATAAAGGAGTGTTTGAAAGGAGTTTTTCAAAGAAAGACCTCGGTGAAGCTGCTTACATATTGGGCATCAAGATCTATAGAGATAGATCAAGACGCTTGATAAGATTTTTTCAATGAGTACATACCTTGACAAGATTTTGAAGTAGTTCAAAACAAAACAGTCAAAGAAGGAGTTCTTGCCTGTATTGCAAGTTGTAAAGTTGAGTAAGACTAAAAACCTGACCACGACAGAAAATAGAAAGAGAATGAAAGTCATTCCCTATGCCTCAGCCATAGGTTCTATAAAGTATGCTATGCTATGTACAAGACCTATTGTGTACCTTGCCATGAGTTTGGCAAGGAGGTACAATAGTGATCTAGGAGTGGACCACTGGACAGCGGTCAAACTTATCCTTAGTTACCTAAGAGTACTAATGAAATATTTCTCGGTTATGGAGGTGATAAAGAGTTCGTCGTAAAGAGTTACGTCGATGCAAGATTTTACACCGATCCGGATGACTTCGAGTCTCAATCTGGATACATATTGAAAGTGGGAGCAATTAGCTAGAGTAGCTCCATGCAGAGCATTGTAGACATAGAAAATTTGCAAAATACATACGGCTCTGAATGTGGCAGACCCGTTGACTAAAACTTCTCTCATAAGCAAAACATGATCACACCTTAGTACTCTTTGGGTGTTAATCACATAGCGATGTGAACTAGATTATTGGCTCTAGTAATCCTTTTGGGTGTTAGTCACATGTCGATGTGAACAAATCACATAAAGATGTGAACTATTGGTGTTAAATCACATGACGATGTGAACTAGATTATTGACTCTAGTACAAGTGGGAGACTGAAGGAAATATGCCCTAGAGGCAATAATAAAGTTGTTATTTATATTTCCTTATTTCCTGATAAATGTTTATTATTCATGCTAGAATTGTATTAACCGGAAACTTGATACATGTGTGGATACATAGACAAAACACAGTGTCCCTAGTAAGCCTCTACTAGACTAGCTTGTTAATCAAAGATGGTTAAGTTTCCTAACCATCGACATGTGTTGTCATTTGATGGACGGGATCACATCATTAGGAGAATGATGTGATGGACAAGGCCCATCCGTTAGCTTAGCATAATGATCATTAAGTTTTATTGTTATTGCTTTCTTCATGACTTATGCATATTACTTTTACTATGAGATTATGCAACTCCCGGATACCGGAGGAATACCTTGTGTGCTATCAAACATCATAACGTAACTGGGTGATTATAAAGATGCGCTACAGGTATCTCCAAAGGTGTTTGTTGGGTTGGCATAGATCGAGATTAGGATTTGTCACTCCGAGTATCGAAGAGGTATCTCTGGGCCCTCTCGATAATGCACATCATGATAAGCCTTGCAAGCAATGTGACTAATGAGTTAGTTACGGGATGATGTATTACGAAACGAGTAAAGAGAATTGGCGAGATTGAAGTAGGTATGAAGATACCGACGATCGAATCTCGGGCAAGTAACATACCGATGACAAAGGGAATTACGCATGTTGTCATTACGGTACGACCGATAAAGATCTTCGTAGAATATGTAGGACCCAATATGAGCATCCAGGTTCCACTGTTGTTTATTGACCGGAGAGGTGTCTCGGCCATGTCTACATAATTCTCGAACCCATAGGGTCCGCACGCTTAACGTTCGATGACGATTTTGTATTATATGAGTTATGTGATTTGGTGAGCGAATGTTGTTCAGAGTCCTGGATGAGATCACGGACATGAGGAGTCTCGAAATGGTCGAGAGGTAAAGATTCATATATAGGACAATAGTATTAGGACACCGAAAGTGTTACATGGGTACCGGGTACGTATCAGGTCACCGGAAGGGGTTCCGGGCTACCCCCGGCAAACTATATGGGTCTATTGTGCCAAGAGGGGAAACACACCAGCCACAAAGGGGCTGGTGCGCCCCCCCCCCCATATGGGCTGGCCAAATTGGAGTAGAAAAGGGGAAGGAGGAAAGGAAAAAGGGAATAGGATTCCCCCTTCCCCCTCTTCCCTTCCTACTCCGATTAGGAATAGGAAAGGGGGGAGGCCGAATTGGAAGGTGCCGAAGTAAGATTCCTCCTACTTGGGGCGCCCCCTTGGCTGCCTCTCCTCCCCTCCAACCTATATATATGAGGGGGGCACCGCTAGAACACACAACAAACATTGTTAGCCGTGTGTGGCGCCCCCCTCCACAATTTACGCCTCCGGT
Organism: Triticum aestivum; assembly: GCF_018294505.1. Taxonomy (NCBI): domain Eukaryota; kingdom Viridiplantae; phylum Streptophyta; class Magnoliopsida; order Poales; family Poaceae; genus Triticum; species Triticum aestivum. The sequence continues at coordinate 317,269,058 of NC_057802.1, forward strand.
CATATTCACGTAGTGCTTAGGCGAAGCCCTGCGCAGATCACTTCACCATCACCATCACCACGCCTTCGTGCTGGCAGAACTCTCCCTCGACACTTTTCTGGATCAAGAGTTCGAGGGACGTCATCGAGCTGAACGTGTGTAGAACTCGGAGGTGTCGTACGTTCGGTGCTTGATCGGTCGGAACGAGAAGAAGTTCGACTACATCAACCGCGTTGTCAAACGCTTCCGCCTTCGGTCTACGAGGGTACGTGGACACACTCTCCCCGTCTCGTTGCTATGCATCTCCTAGATAGATCTTGCATCATCGTAGGATTTTTTTTGAAATTGCATGATACATTCCCCAACAAAAAGGTGGCTAGCAACTGAGTCTATGACAAGTGGGGTATATGACTGAAAAAGTGTGGCATGCCACAAACTGTGGCTGTGACCAAATATTTGCCTCAATTTGCCACATTTGTGGCACCAAAATGTGGCAAAGTGTGGATGGCAACCTAACATGCCCACCATACGCTGACAAGGTAGACAGATCGACATTTTTTAAATAGATCTAATGGCCTCATTGAACATGAATTGTTTTGTGTTACACAAATGACAAGAGAAGTGTTTGGCTCGAGGGGCATCTCGAGGCGTAGCCACTTCCTAAGCTTCCCCTATCTTCATGATCTAAGCCTTACAAGATCCTTGGAAGTATACTATATGTCAATATATTTTTCCTTACTTGATGCAAAATTGCAAACGTAAGAACATGGCGTCAAACATATGTATCGACATAATTTTATGGTTTACTTTGACATGACTCACATCTTGCGTTTATTATGCTGATTTTTTCGTCTTGAGTCAACATGAACGTAAATATTTGTATATCAAACATAAATTCCAAATTTATAGATTTGGGAGAACTAACTTATGCTGCACCCTCAGGACTGAATATCATGTATGTATGTATGTATGTATGTACGTACGTACGTACGTACGTATGTATGTATGTATGTATGTATGTACGTATGTATGTAAGTATGTATGTATGTATGTACTCACACTGGTACGCGTCGGTCCTAAACAAACGGTTTTTAACCCCTTGCCACGACGACATTGGGAACCATCGCCAAGTGAGTGTGGGCGATAGGGGGGGTCCTTCCCACACGACCCAGAAACCGCCGGGGATAGTGCCCCTACAGTACTCCTACTCGTTTCTTCTCGCATGCCATCGCAGTCGGTATTTTGTGATGCTACGTTTACGATGCGCGGCCCATCACAAACTGTTCACTATTATAGAACGTGTATGATGCTCGGCCCATCACAAACGGTTCACCGTTAAGAAGATTAGCTAATCGTCGTACGAGTGTCGGACACGATTACGAAACGTCGGACTGTCGTAACATCATTGTACACGACAACTATCGCACATGCTATTCGGTGGTGCAACGTTTACGATGCATACTTCATCAGAAAAAGTTCATGGTTGCGAATCGTGTACGATAAGGCAACTAACACAAACGCTTAGTTTGCCCACACTATTTGTGATATTGTCTGACATCGCACACGCTTTGCAAACGGCAACTGTGTGAATGCTTGCACACGTTTCCTCTGTGTGAACCATCTATGATTATGGTGCATATCGCAAACGTTTGTGTTTTACCAACCGTGTGTGCCGTAACAACCTGGAGAGCGTAATTTCACCGTAATTTAATTGCTGCTTTTCCAAATTGTACCGGATTTGGATTTGAATTTGAATGTATGCTACAGCTTTATTCAAATCCTTTAGGTTCAAACAACCAATGCATTATTCGATTCATAGGTACATATGTTCAAGAATTACATAAGAACCAAATAAAGAATGATGAACCACAATTGTATACTTGTACTATTAAAGACGGTAAAGAAAGAGGCAAAATATATTTTGGTTGCTGAACAAGGTGAAGCGGAATGCCCATATTGTGCCCTCCTCCATGCAGAAGGCACGCACGACTCTAGTCCAACCTCTTGTGATGGCCGACCGCCCATCCTTCACGGTCTTCAGGAAAACATCTAGATAATCATCGTGTTCTGGTAGAAATACTTTAACCTTTCCATGCCCACCAATCATGTAGTTTGAGAGGTAATCTTGAGTAAACTGCTTTGGCAACCACTGCAAAGGAAAAAGATTCAGACATTGTCATCTAACACAACTCATTATGGGCAGTAAAAAGAAGGCTGCCGAGTTCTTACTTACCATCCTGCAGTTCGCTGTTGTCTTGGATAAAGTGTAAACAAATAGTTTAATTGCCATCTTTGGACACATTCTACTAACAATCTTTATCAGCTTCCTCACTTGATGTTGGTTCATCGATATCTCATTACCCCATACGCAGAAAGGGTCGAAACGTGGACCTTTACCAATGACGTATGTACCTAAAAGCACCAAGTTAATATTAGAAGCTAAACAACAATTGCACAATGATGTAGTACAACACTCTTTTATAATATGTCTATATACATCCGTATGTGGTAGTCCATTTGAAATATCTAAAAAGACAAATATTTAGGAATGGAGGGAGTATCTTATAACATCCAATATACTCACATATTAGATGAATTAACATCTTATATTATGGGCCGGAAGGAGTTTAGTTCATTCTTACAAATTATCGGCTGATTAACTACTGCTGTATCCATGGGTTACAGTTAGTTTGAGCTAGTTCAGGCTCAAATATCCCTAAAGTATATCTAAACATGAGGGCTAGTTTGGGCTAGTTGCATCTATAACCCACCCAAAAAACTATCCAACCCAAGAGGTGCTAATTGGAGCTAGTTCTCCTAGTGCATTTATTGTCAATCTAACCCTGCCATCCAAACAACTCTTTGGATGGAGTTAGTTCAGGGTTGCTAATGAGCTAGAAACTAACTCTAACCTCTAACTAAGTTGAGTATCCAAACAGGGTTGTGTTGTTGTTGTTGCTGTTGCTACTCTTCTGCGTATATCTAGACATCATTAGAACATTAATGTAACACTCTTCCTTGTTGCTATGTAGCCTAGGATTGCATATTTAGACATTAAGTACAGTGCATGTTGCTATGTAGCCTTAGATATATTACATATGGCCCTAGTTAACCTAACGAAAAATGGGTTGCAGATATATTCAAAAGTCCTATTCACCGATTAGTCCCTTATCAGCCGCCGGCCTATATGGTACCAGCTACCGATATCCTGAACAGTGAGCAGATATAAGCCATGGGATGAAACTAACCTTGATGGAAAACAGCAGTCGTTCCCAAAATTGTCCTGTGTAGGTACATCGAGAAGCATGTTAAGCACAACAGGCTAAACATCAACCAAAATTATACATGGCAGACAAAATAATCTCCAAAAGATAGCTTCAGTGTGCAGGTTTAAGCACGCTAGTAAAGCAAAACAAGTGGAAAGGTGTGCTAACTGCAACATGCCTAACATTTAACAACAAACAAAAATAGTCATTCAAAATGGTATTATGCCGGTCTAAGTACACTGGTTATGGTTAAATAAAAATGGAAAGGCGTGTTAACTACAAGATGCAGCAACCAAATGTAGTCATTCATAGTGGTATTGTTGAAACTAGTACTGATGAAATTGAACTGCATAGTTCATACTTGCACATATAGAACATCACGTTGTGAATAACTGGAATAAACAAGGCATACTACGAACAACCAAAGATAGCATTTGAAACTGAACATATGCTAACTATAAACAACCGAGCAATAAAAAAACTTTAAAAGAGGCATATGCTAGCTATAACAGGCTTAACAGCAAGCAAATATATGCATTCCTATCGGTATGTTTTAAACTGGACTGATGAAATGTACTGCACAGTAAATAATTGCACATATAGAGCATCACATTGTGAACAACTGAAATAAACAACACTACTGCAGGATGCTGCTAATGCGACACTACGATCAGAGACCCTTCGAGAAACTATGTGCGATGCAATAATCGCAAACGGTGCTGTATGAAAACCGTCAGAAATGTATAAAACGTTTGCAATGACGGATGCATCAAACATGGTTTAGGTTTTATTTGCGTGTGCAATGAAGGGCATACGGTTTAGTTCAATGAACTGTTTGCGATGAGGAGGAACAAAAGATACGGGCAGCCAGATGAAGGTGTGTGCGATACACAGCATACGGTTCACTCGGATGAACTGTTTGTGATTAGGCAACACAAAAGAAACGGTCAGCCAGATCAAAGGTGTGTGCGATATACGGCATGCGGTTCACTCGGATGAACTATTTGCGTTGAGACATGGGAACAGAAACGGTTCAAATGAACAAGATGTGTGTGATACGAGGCAAATAGGTTTGTAATCGGAGACGTGTGCAAAGACCGATAACAACACAGATGATTACTGCTAACAAGCCATGTGTGTTGTGAGCAAACGATTGCTGGTATACAATTGTGAGTGATTGATGAAAACGTCACCGACGGGTTCCATTGTTTAGTCCGTGTGCGATGTGTTTTTCTTTGTCCGCACAACATCTACGCTCTGTCTACAACATCAACATATATACTTAAAAAGACAGCATTGCATAGCCAAATTAAGCATACAATTACACAAGTGACTACACACATAACATTTCCACACACCAAAGAATGCAATTACATGCATACTAAAGTAGGAGAAACTAGGATCTAATCATCTACTTATTGTTGCGACGACGCTTGCCATTGCTCCGCTTCTGGCTGGATCCCTGGCCATTTTGGGGAAGGAGGGACTTCCTCATGTCAACGATCCGCCTGTACATGTCGTAGCTCGTGTACGCCTCCTTGGCCGCGTACACAACGTGAGCTTTGTCGAGTTTCTCCGTCCAGGACGAGTGCCAGGCCTGCTTGTCCTTGTTGCACGAATCCTTCATGTATCTATAGTAGGGGTCGATGATGGGCTCGGCGAGGTGAACCAGTGAGTCCTTCTCATGCTCCTTGCTGCCCCTGATCTTGTATTGGCCCTGGATGTCGACAAGATTCTGGAAGGCGATGCCCGAATTCTCGAGCGCCTTTACATCGTTGGTGATGTCCACTGTAGCAAACATGTAGTGGGGGCTGTTGACAAACCTGGCGAAACGCTCGCAAGGCCTTGTGGCCAGGCAGTAGTGGTAGACGAGGACGTGGGGGCGCCCGCACATCTGGGCGACGGCAACCTTGGGACGAGACCTGGCACGAGCGCGGGTGTACTCGAGGACGAACCTGACCACCTTGTACTTCTCCTCGGCAAGCAACAGCTCCATGATGTGGATGGAGTGCTCCACCCAGACCGGGTCGTTCATGTACACCACCGAGAGGTCCATGAACCTTCTGTGGGTGTCCACCATGGCATGCATGGTGAACTGCTGCTCGTCGGCGGCAGCCGTTCGGAGCGCCATTGGAGCCGCGCAGGATACCCTTTAAGAATTTCTCATGGTGGGTGTGCTTCTTGCAATGGTGGGGCGCGATCGAAAGGTTGAAGAGACATAAGGGTAGGTTAAATGGCCACTGTAATAAATGGGGACCGGCCGGCCTATAAGCGTCACGTCTTGTCACAACGTTCATAGCGGAGGATTCCAGAATCCAGTGCACGCTTGACAACACCACACCCCAGGCATGGGCTCGAAGAGCCTGTTCCCGCGCTACCGTGCTGTTTACCGCGCAAGCTTCCCACCCGGCTAGTTTGGCCATGCGTCGGCTAGAAGAGGGACAAATCGTGGGCGTTTATTGGCAAAAAGCTTTGTAAAAACGAAGTGTGTGGAATGACTTCGGTCATAGTTTACCCTTGGGTGCTGAGGTCAAAGTTACACTGAAGGGTGATGATGGACACTCAAGTGTGATAATTAATTCTGCGCTCTATAGTGCACACGGTGGAAGAAACCAACTGTGTGCAATATTGTCGAAGATCACAGTCGAGTTAGCTATACAGATCATGTGCTGTAAGATCGACAAGGTAAACTGATTCGAGAATGGTTAATAAAATCTAAGACCATTGCATATTAAGGTCAAAATAGTGCTAGCAATATACGAGTCTCATACGATGCCATTTCAACGATTGTACCACAAAAGCTCGAAATGTTACAAGGTTCAAATTCCAGAGTTATATGGCTCAAATTCGAAGATTACAAGGTTCAAACTGATATTAGAAATGAAATTCAGCTCATCAGCTGCAAACGCTCGCGCTAATGCGCTGAACATGGATATTAGAGAGGTTCAAACTAATATCACCGCTTCTAAGTCTGGCTTCGAAACCTCACAATTTTTGCAAAGGGGTCAGCCACTTAGAAGTCATATATGGGGTTGACCCGATGACTTCTGATTACTCTGTCATCTGAAGTTCCAAAATGAAATTCAGCATTTTTGGAGCCTACTCCATTCTGCCGCAGGCGCCGGCACTGATCAACAGATCAATCATTTTTGCGACATAAATGTAGGGCAAACCTCATTTCCTTCAACACCCTTGCTCTGAGAACAAAGAACCTGGCGAATATAATCTCCGGTAAGGTCCCTCGGTAGGAGTTCAAAGTAACTTCTGAGAGATGCAGATCTAGCCATTCGACGTGATTGTTATATTATATCACATTATCCACCACTGGGCCTAATCTTATCTGCAAAAGAAGAAAACGTGTTAGTGCCTACTGCTACCTCTTAAGCATGTGTTGGTTTTCCATTGAAGAGGAAAGGGTGATGCAGCAAAGTAGCGTAAGTATTTCCCTCAGTTTTTGAGAACCAATGTATCAATCCAGTAGGATACTACACACAAGTCGCCAAGTACCTGCAGAAACAATCAAGAACCTTGCAACCAACGCGATAAAGGGGTTGTCAATCCCTTCACAACCACTTGCAAAAGTGAGATCTGAAAAAGATAATAAGATAAATATTTTGGTATTTTTGTTGTATAGATTGGAAAAGTAAAGATTACAAAAATAATAAACTAGAATTATAGATCGGAAACTTATATGATGTAAAGTATACCCGGGGGCCATAGGTTTCACTAGTGGCTTCTCTCAAGATAGCATATATTACGATGGGTGAACAAATTACTGCCGAGCAATTGATAGAAAAGTGCATAGTTATGAGAATATCTAAGCATGATCATGAACATAGGCATCACGTCCGTGTCAAGTAGACCGAAACGATTCTGCATCTACTACTATTACTCCACACATCGACCGCTATCCAGCATGCATCTAGAGTATTAAGTTCATAAGAACAGAGTAACGCATTAAGTAAGATGACATGATGTAGAGGGATAAACTCAAGCAATATGATATAAAACCCATCTTTTTATCCTCGATGGCAACAATACAATACGTGTCGGTTCCCTTTCTGTCACTGGGATCGAGCACCGCAAGATTGAACCCAAAGCTAAGCACTTATCCCATTGCAAGAAAGATCAATCTAGTAGGCCAAACAAAACCGATAATTCGAAGAGACTTGCAAAGATATTAAATCATGAATATAAGAATTTAGAGAAGAATCAAATATTGTTCATAGATAATCTTGATCATAAACCCACAATTCATCGAATCTCGGCAAACACACCGCAAAAAGAATTACATCGAATAGATCTCCAAGAAGATCAAGGAGAACTTTGTATTGAGATCCAAAGAGAGAGAAGAAGCCATCTAGCTAATAACTATGGACCCGAAGGTCTGTGGTAAACTAATCACACATCATCGGAGAGGCTATGGTGTTGATGTAGAAGCCCTCTGTGATCAAATCCCCCTCCGGCAGATCGCCGGAAAAGGCCCCAAGATGGGATCTCACGGGTACAGAAGGTTTCGGCGGTGGAAAAGTGGTTTCGTGGATCCCTGGATGTTTTCAGGGTATAAGAGTATATATAGGCGAAAGAAGTAGGTCGGTGGAGCTACGAGGGTCCACGAGGGTGGGGGATGCGCCCACCTGCCTCGTGGCCGCCTCGTTGCTTCCTTGACTTCCACTACAAGTCTCCTGGATTGCATTTGTTCCAAAAAAGATCCTCACGAAGGTTTCATTCCGTTTGGATTCCGTTTGATCTTCCTTTTCTGAGAAACACTGAAATAGGCAAAAAAAACATCAATTTGCACTGGGCCTTCGGTTAATAGGTTAGTCCCAAAAATAATATAAAAAGGTATATTAAAGCCCATTAAACATCCAAAACAGATAATATAATAGCATGGAACAATCAAAAATTATAGATACGTTGGATACGTATCACCTACATGCAGTTTTGAACATTACTACAAGCCTAGCTATTTGTTGCAGGATTTGTAAAATGCACTAACATGCCATCTTCAATCTGACATGATTAACATGGGCATTTGATTACATTCTAGAAAAATGTAGCCTTCTTCACAAGAGGTTGGAGTGGATGAGAAGTTCCCTAAGAAAACTAGTACAGATGAATCCAAAGGAGAAATGCTTATTGAATGTAAGCATATGGATCAAGCAACCAATATAGGGGGGGCATGTATGTACTGAAATCCTCCAAAAGAACCTTCAGAAATCGTAGTACATTGTCATTGTAAACTTGGAAAAAGGTGTCACAAATTGAACTCCCTTATGGTTAACATTTAACAGGAAAGGAACATCACCTCGATATATAGCTTCTCCAGGCATGGAAAGCATCTCAGGAAACTGACAACTTGCTCCAGATCGGGCCAGATAGATTCTAGTGCCAAGACCTTCACTGTGCACAGTTTCGGGGTCAAGCTTGTCGGAATCATTTTCTAAATGACAGACGAAGAAACATCTTAAAAATTAGAAATAATTTAATTTGTAGAAGGAGAGGTAGAAGGCGGCTGTTGTACCTCAACGGGTGTGGATCCAATAACAAGTTCGGAGTATTTGGCAGACGAGTAGCCCACCACTGTCAATTTTGGTGCAGAAATGACATTGATTCTTGTTGGACCTTCTTGATCAACTACAAGTAATCTCTCAAGTGCAAGTGTGTCCTGGATGACCATACCGTGGTCTACCTTTTGTGATATCTTCCTGCCGCACCAGCAACACACATAAATAGTCCGGAGAGTCATGCAGATGATGTGGAAGGTACTCAACCCATTGATCGCCTAAAGACGAAGGTACTCGAGTGCAGTACAGCCATGGAGCAGGCGCTCCATGTCACCCTTTGAGAGGCAGACGGCGACGAGCTCGAGGTGCTTCAGTCGTGGTAGAATAAGAGCGGGCGTGTCATTAAGTGGCGGGAAATGGCAGTTCCTGGACTTGGAGACGCGCAGCTGATGACCCACAAGTGTAGGGGATCTATCGTAGTCCTTTCGATAAGTAAGAGTGTCGAACCCAACGAGGAGCAGAAGGAAAAGACAAGCGGTTTTCAGTAAGATATTCTCTGCAAGCACTGAAATTATCGGTAATAGATAGTTTTGTGATAAGGTAATTTGTAACGGGTAATGAAAGTAAATAAGGTGCAGCAAGATGGCCAATTCTTTTTGTAGCAAAGGACAAGCCTGGACAAACTCTTATATAGAGAAAAGCGCCCCCGAGGACACATGGGAATTATCGTCAAGCTAGTTATCATCACGCTCATATGATTCACGTTCGTTACTTTGATAATTTGGTATGTGGGAGGACCGGTGCTTGGGTGCTGCCCTTTCTTGGACAAGCATCCCACTTATGATTAACCCCTATTGCAAGCATCCGCAACCACAAGAGAGGTATTAAGGTAAACCTAACCATAGCATGAAACATATGGATCCAAATCAGCCCTTTACGAAGCAACTCATAAACTAGGGTTTAAGGTTCTGTCACTCTAGCAACCCATCATCTACTTATTACTTACCAATGCCTTCCTCTAGGCCCAAACAATGGTGAAGTGTCATGTAGTCGACGTTCACATAACACCACTAGAGGAGAGACAACATACATCTCATCAAAATATCGAACGAATACCAAATTCACATGACTACTTATACCAAGACTTCTCCCATGTCCTCAGGAACAAACGTAACTACTCACAAATCATATTCATGTTCATAACCAGAGGGTTATAATATGCATTAAGGATCTGAACATATGATCTTCCACCAAATAAACCAACTAGCATCAACTACAAGGAGTAATCAACACTACTAGCAACCCACAAGTACCAATCTGAGGTTTTGGGACAAAGATTGGATACAAGAGATGAACTAGGGTTTTAGAGGAGATGGTGCTGGTGAAGATGTTGATGAAGATTGTCCCCCTCCCAATGAGAGGATCGTTGGTGATGACGATGGCGATGATTTCCCCCTCCCGGAGGGATGTTTCCCCAGTAGAACAGCTCCGCCGGAGCCCTAGATTGGTTCCGCCAAGGTTTTGCCTCGTGGCGGCGGTGTTTCTTCCCGGAAGCTTGCTTATGATTTTTCCAGGGTAAAAGACTTCATATAGCAGAAGATGGGTACCGGAGGCCTGTCAGGGGGCCCACGAGGCAGGGGGCGCGCCCCCACCCTGGTGGATGGTGGGTGGCCGGCCCCCCTCTGGTACTTTATTTGCTCAGTAATTTTTATTAATTCCAAAAATAACTTCCGTGGAGTTTCAGGACTTTTGGAGTTGTGCAGAATAGGTCTCTAATATTTGCTCCTTTTCCAGCCCAGAATTCCAACTGCCGACATTCTCCCTCTTCATGTAAACATTGTAAAATAAGAGAGAATAGGCATACGTATTGTGACATAACGTGTAATAACAACCCATAATGCAATAAATATCGATATAAAAGCATGATGCAAAATGGACGTATCAGCAGCGTGGGCGCGAGGCGGAGTGCGGACGTTGGCAGCGACCGCATATTCCCATCATCAAAAGTGAGCTCCTCGAGCTGATCTAGGGCGGGGGATCGGAACCAGTCGTCAAGCTTAGCTCGGTCCTTGCCGTTGGAACGGAACTTGCCCATTCTAAGGCCTTTGGTTGGGCCAAGGGGACTGCCAAGGATCTTGGAGAATGCATCCAAGCTTTTGCGATAGCCATGGCAGAGCTCATGGGTTCGATGAGGTCGAGAGGGCTGGAGTTCCATAGGGGGCGCCACCACCGGGAAAGGAGGGTTGTCCGTGCCCCATATTTGATTGGGAGGAGGGAGATGATGACTCTCAACATATCATCGGGAAGGCTGCTAATTAAGTCTAGGCCTGCTGGAGTCGCTTGCGGTTCTAGCTCGCCCCACCTCCTCTTGTTGACAGCCCCGTTCTCCACCTTCGGAGTCTCCTTGTCAGCGGCGCTTTCTGATAGAAATGGGAGTAGAGGGAATATTTAGTCAAAACAGGGCAATAGAAAAGTGTATTGGTAACTAGAAGTTATTAGGTAGGGATATAGTAAGAAAAGGGAATAACAATTGGTTGCTTAAATACTACACAATTCATTTGACATTGATGGGTAAGTCAACATATGAAGATAGTTGAAAAGAAAACTTACTTCGAACAAAGTCTGGACGGATGATTTTGTCGGGGAAGTTAGCATATATCTCATGACCAGGCCCTTCTATGTGCAGTGCAATTTTAGTGCCAGCTTTTAGTACATAAAACTTTGCAATTTCATTCCAAAAGCCAGGGCCAAAATAGGAGTCACCACGTTCATCAAGTCTTACAGTAGCAACGATTGTAAATCCATGGTTTGTGTGCAGTATGGCATTCGTGGAGCCTTGATGTATGTAAAGGGAAAAATTGTGCACTACATAATCTGTTGCATAGCGAGGGATGCCCTACAGAAAATGGTAGGATTGTTAAAGAAAATATGGTAACATGCAAATATGGGCCCAAATTGAAAGAACTGTACAACAGTTGAAATCGAAGGACAAAAGTCTATAATTAAACAGATAGGGTAAACATGATGTTATGGAAATATGAGAGCAATCGAAAGAACAATACATCATTAATTTGCCTAATATAGAAAGAAGAGGGGGAAAATCCCCTTTGATGTATATGGTGCATGTGGCACCTTTTATCCAAATGTAGCAATATTTAGAATATGTTCAGGAAAGTAGGCCATGCCAACCGATTTAGGGTGAGATTGAACATACTGCACGAGTCCTCAAGTTATCTGGTACGATGAGATGGAATCTCTGGCGGCGGTCGCCAAGGCCTGAAGTGTCGGTGCACTATACATTCTATGAATGGAAGAAAACCCTAAAATCAGCTCCAATAAAAATGAATTCACGGTGATTTCCGCCGGGTGATTAAAGGAGGCAGATGAACTGGGATAAGAGATGAGATAATATCTCGTTAAATTAGTTAGCTTATCGTCCATGAGAAAGAACCCTTAGTACAGCAGATTCCCCAATCGAGCGAAGCTGGGTCGACCGTGAGTAGCGTCAAGAAAGTCGATGGCGATAGGCGGCGGCAAGCGGAAGTGCGAAATGCGGTGGGCTTTGCCAGCAGCCTGGTGGCGGCGGCAGGCGTCGAGCTAAGTGTTTACCGCTGCGATAGGCGGTGCCATGGCATAGACGCGGAGGAGCTTGTGCAGGTGTGAATGGGGAACGTACCGGAGGGGCCGAGGGGGTGGCGGGCGGGGTGAGTGTTTTCGTGACGTGGGGATGGTGAGGGTTTTCTTTTTTCTTTTTTGAATTGGGTGGTGAGGGTTTTCTATCCCACAAAGCATTTGGGGGCGACGGTTTGCTAGAGCGAACCGTGTGTGATTGACGTAGGAGGTAAAATGAAAGTCATTGCACACGGTTCCAATTTTGGGAACCATGTGTGATTGACGTACTACCTCCGTCCTGGTTTATTGGTCCCCCATTGTAATTTTTACCAAAATTTGGCGAAATATTTAACATACTCAGACATAGATAATAAGCGTACACATAGATAAGCATAGTTCAACCATAAGTACATAGTTCAACCGTCATTAAGCATACTCAAGCGTACATAGTTCGATCCATCCCACATCTCATCTCACATGCGGCCGACACGATCCTGAAGCTTCTCCAGGTACTCGGCGTACGCGCCGTGCGCCACCCTGCGAGAATATTCTGCTTGAAGGAGCCAACGGCCCATCCTCTTGCATGCGCCAGAACACTTAGATTCGCGTCATGAATCTTGTGGTTGCAAAATGGGCATCCATAGCCGTCGTTCCAGGTCCTAATACGCCTGTTATGCATTCCCGCATAAAGCTCCCTCAGGATTCGCCTCTTGTACCTCCTATGGGCATCTTCATCCTCGCTGTCCACATCGTAAGACAACACCTATACAAATAGTAAAAAAATTGGCATCAAATCACTAATTACATGCCATGAAGTAGGATTAGGAATTTATGGCTATTTATTTATACATATCCAGATATTGTGGTCTTGAAGAAAATAATGGCACAAACATAGGTATGTCATTCAAAATCAATTGTCAAGTCCTGGCTAGGAATTATTAGCATGAACACTAACCCTAGTCGGATTACTAGCAGAAATCATTTGCACAGATGAAACAACTAATCACTTATCACCTGTACCATTCAAACAATCAATACACTACACGGATCTAACGAAACTTACTCAGATTTCATGGATTGCGAGAACATAACCACATGATTTCTATTCCAAAAAGGGGGAGGCAGGAGTAACCAGAGAAACCCTATGATCTATTTGACACATAAATGGGTATAGATAACTAACCAGCTGTTCGTCGTCGTCGGAGTCGTCGCCGGAGTGGTCGTCGGAGTCGTCGCCGGAGTGGTCGTCGGAGTCGTCGCCGGAGTGGTCGTCGGAGTCGGTGTGGAACTCCGCCTCCGGCTGTGGAAGCTCGACGCCGTCAACGACGTCAGGGTGCAACAATAACTCGCCGGCGGTGACGGCAACCTCTGTCTGCATCTCCACGCCGTGCTCCGGTGCTTTAGCAGCCCCGGCGTCGCCACTCCCTTCGATGGGGCGCTTCGGTGGCATACTCATACACTAACGGCTTTGAGGACTGAGAGCGGCGTCGAGGATGCAAGCGGAGAGAGAGGATTGTGTGTGTAGCAAGGATGGGGGGTGCGGCCGCTCGGGCGCTCCATTAATATGAAGTAGTGGGAGTTGTGGGAGAGAGGCGGGCGGCAGTCAAACCGATGGCTCGCTCCTGGTGAGCCTGCGCACCGGACTGCTGGCATGCCTACCAAAGTTTCACACAGCTACTCGCACGCCTCCCGATGACACTGCACAGCGAGCACGCCTCCGTCAATTCACACACCTGCACGCACACCTCCCGATGACACTGCGCAGCGAGCACGCCTCCGTCAATTCACACACCTGCACGCACGCCTCCCCGTCTGCCCGCGCGGCGGACTGCTCGCATGCGTCCCGTCAACTCATGCCTGCTCGCACGCCACACGGGTCGCGCGGCGGCACATATATTGTTTTTCTATTTGGATGATTAATGCTGCCGCTTTATTGCTTAACCGAAGCATGGCACGTATCCATTGTTGGTCTAATGCTTATGGTTCGAATAAATAATCCGTTTGGGATATTGGTTCCCAATTATTAATAATCTCCTGTCTGTAATTAGATAAAGATTACATCAAAACTGGTCTCAAATTTGACAAAAAAAGTACAATGCCACTTTGTATTGGTGTCCATATGACAACACGATAAGTTTCATGAGCTTCAAATAAATTTTGGATGTACTAGAATTTAAAAATCAAGATTCTCAATGTTTGAAATTTGTTGCTCGAGGAGTAAACATGCACCCAGTGAGACACATGTGTTTTTGCAATCCATTTAGGTGCACTGTCACCTGTGCATGTAGCTCAAATTTGATTTTTGCACATTATACCCATAGAAAATCAATCATTCAATGTACTAAAACTTCTTAATGATCTCTGTGATTTTTTTGAAATTAAAACATCCCTCCTTTGGTAACATGTATGTTCACCGCGGGATAATTAATTTAACATGCGTCGTAGTTGCGGTGGATTCACGGTGTGTGTGTGTGGGTGTGTGCGTCTAGGGGTGGTGGGTGGCTCCCAGTACACTATGAGTTGTGAGCCACCATGTGGGTTGGCCGTTTTGTTAGGCAGGCTGGTGCCACATCAGAGTCGTGAAATCGTTATTTAAAACATTACACAACCCTTTCATACATAAATGTTTTGGCCACATGTAGTCGATGGTTGTCCTACACGACACTCGATACTCGCGTGTGACGCTTTCTGTGGGCCCGCGAGCTCGTCGTCCATCATTTTGACGAACAACCGACAGTGAGGTTAATTTGACCAGCAAGGTAGAATCTTTTTTGTTTCTGTTATGGTGGTATATAGTATGCGTCGAAGAGGTGGGAGGGGACTAGCATATATACTATACGTATGCGTCCGTGAACAAGTACACCTCACTCAGTGTCGGGAATTTTTGGTTACCGAGGCACGTGCCACATCAAAATTGTGAAATTGGTTATTCAAACATCACACAACACCTTTTTGGGCCACATGCATATATATCCTAGCTAGGACACTCACGTGTGACGCTTCCATCTATGGGCCCACGAGGCCATCGTCGATGCATGCATGCATCACTTTGACCTACATTGGGAGAGGTTAATTAATTTCACCATCGATGAGGATTCTTTTGGGCTGTACATATATTACGGTAGGAGCATATAGTATGCAGTGAAGAGTGGGGAAGGGGACCATCATATGTAGTACGCTTGATATGAACCTCGCTCTGTGTGGCTGCATGATTTACGGTTTTTGAGGCATGTGGCACATCAAAGTTGTGCATTGTGGGTATTCAACATATATATGTTTGGCCCACATGCAAAGCGGTGGTGGTTGTCCTCTCGCACCCACCTAAGCGGTTATCAGCAATATTGATGCTTTCCATCTGTGGGCCCACTTGGTCCATCACTTCTTTTTCCTGACAACAAGAGAGGTTAATTTGACTTAGGAGGGGATTATTATTTTTGCTCTAGGATGACATGCATGATACACTCCGAGCACACACACATGCATGTGTATGCATGAATCCCTCCCATCGAGTCGAAGTGGCTAGTACAACGACACCATCATGAACCGTTCTCGCTCTGTGTGGGGAGCTAGTGTACGATTTTTGACACACGCGTCAGATCAATGTTGTGTATTCAAACATGCATGCACGCATCACCTCCATACATATGCATGTAGTGGTTGCCTTGGAATGATACACTCCCTCGCGTGGTTATCGGTGACAAGCCTATATATTCATGGGCCCGCGTGGACATCCATGATCACCTTGACCAACAACAAGATAGGTTACCATGGCGGATTCTTCATTTGGTTCGTGTTATCGTAGTATAGGTCATGGTGAGATTCAGACCTAATTAAGTTTGAGCGCATATACTATGCACGCATGCATGAATATATGAATCCCCGTCGTTGGCTTGAAGCGTGGTGTAACATACATATGCATCATCAACCTAACCCTCACTCAGTGTGGGGATTTCTAGTCCGAAATCACGGTGCCACATCAAAGTTGTTCCATTGTTACTCAAAAACACACCTCTCCATACATATGTTTGGGCCACATGCATGCAGTGGTTGTCTTCGGGGACTAGCTACTTCCGTGATTATTGGCGAGCTAGCCCATCTCTGGCGTCGCATGGACGGCCATCACTTTGACCAACAACAAGAGAGAGGTTGTATGACCAATGTGGATTATTCTTGGTCCGTTTTACGATCCATCTTGGTGAGATATATGCCTCTCTGGCCCGTCGACTGAAAGTGTGTGTGTGGGGGGGGGCGTTGCTACATCGCACTTTGCTAGGTGAACCTCGGTTGGGGGGAGATGCATTCATAGCTTAATTAGGATTCCCTTCGTGTCGACACGAGGGGGTGGGGGGCTGCTAGCTACATCACACTTTGCTAGGTGAACCTCGGTTGGGGGGGAGGGGGCATGCTCATAGCTTAGGATTCCCTTCGTGCCGACATGAGGGGAGGGCTGCTAGCTACTTCACACTTTGCTAGGTGAACCTCGGTTGGGGGGGGCATGTGCATTCATAGCTTAGGATCCCCTTCGTGCTGACACAAGGGAGGGGTGGCTGCTAGCTACTTCGCTCTTTGCGAGGGTGAACCTCGGTTGGGGGGGAGGGCATGCATTCATAGCTTAGGATTCCCTTCGTGCCGACACGAGGGAGGGGGTCTGCTAGCTACTTCGCACTTTGCTAGGTGAACCTCGGTTGGGGGGCATGTGCATTCATAGCTTAGGATTCCTTTCATGCCGACACGAGGGAGGAGTGGCTACTAGCTACTTCGCACTTTGCTAAGGTGAACCTCGGTTGGGGGGGAGGGCATGCATTCATAGCTTAGCTATGATTCCCTTCGTGCCGACACGAGGGAGGGGGGATGCTAGCTACTTCGCACTTTGCTAGGTGAACCTCGGTTGGGGGGCATGCATTCATAGCTTAGGAATCCCTTCATGCCGACACGAGGGAGGGGGGCTGCTAGCTCTACTTCACACTTTGCTAGGTGAACCTCGGTTGGGGGGCATGTGCATTCATAGCTTAGGATTCCCTTCGTGCCGACACGAGGGAGGGGTGGCTACTAGCTACTTCGCACTTTGCTAAGGTGAACCTCGGTTGGGGGGGAGGGCATGCATTCATAGCTTAGCTATGATTCCCTTCGTGCCGACACGAGGGAGGGGGGCTGCTAGCTACTTCGCACTTTGCTAGGTGAACCTCGGTTGGGGGGGCATGCATTCATAGCTTAGGAATCCCTTCATGCCGACACGAGGGAGGGGGGCTGCTAGCTCTACTTTACACTTTGCTAGGTGAACCTCGGTTGGGGGCATGCATTCATAGCTTAGGATTCCCTTCGTGCCGACAAGAGGGAGGGGACTGCTAGCTACTTCGCACTTTGATACGGTGAACCTCGGTTGGGGGGGCATGCATTCATAGCTTAGGATTCCCTTCATGCTGACACAAGGGAGGAGGGGGCTCCTAGCTACTTGGCACATTGATAGGTGAACCTCGGTTGAGGGGGAGGGGGCATGCATTCATAGCTTAGGATTCCCTTCGTGCCGACACGAGGGGGGTGGGGGCAAGCAATACCGTGCGCTTTGCGAGAGAGGTGGCACATCGAAGTTGCATTTGGTATTTAAAAATCAAACCACCCTTTTGATACATAAATTTGGTCCACATGCAAGTGTGTTCATGTTCTGACCCTCTCCCGCATCATTTTTTTGCCAAATTTATGAACATTAGACAAGTCGGATGACGCAACAGACACGGTTCACGCAAACTAACCGTGTGCCACGCCGGTGCACCTGTCACGCACACATCCGCATAGTACATTGGGCTCCACGAGGCTCCCCCTCTCAAAAATATCTGCCCCCCTCGAGGGTTTTTCTTTTTCATAACACACGGTTGTTATCTGCGGACCGTGTGCGATGTTTCTTGTTCCCAATCCCGCCTGCATGCCTAGAAAATATCTACCCGCCTCGAGGGTTTTTATGTTTCATAACACACGGTTGTTATCTCCGGACCGTGTACGATGTTTCTTGTTCCCAATCCCACCTGCATCCCTAGAAAATATCTGGCCGCCTCGAGGGTTTTCTGTTTCTTAACATACGGTTGTTATCTTCGGACCGTGTGCGATGCAATATCATCAAAAGTTTCAATAGTCGGCATTTCGCTCCCGCGTTTGACTCCCGGGTAGTAAAATTTTCAGTACCCGCGTCATTTCCTCAAACACCCCGCGCCCCCCTCCACACACACACACACCCCAAAACCTCCTTGGGCGTGCGCGCGCGCGCGCACACACACACACCCCCTCCCTCGCTCGAAACCCTAGCAAGGTCCCCGCCGCCGCAAGGCCTCCATTTTCAACATCTGCCGGTTTGCCCGTGCAGCTTACCCACCGATCTCCAACCCAGGCCGCCCAGAGTTTCTTAGATGACGCCTGCCAAACGCCCCCTTTCCCACAGATCCCCATCCCCATCCACCACTCCAGAGCGTCGCAGCCTAAGCCCGGCTATGCTTCCCGTGGAGCTCGAGGAGCGACTGGCCCAAAAGAGGTGTATAGCCGTCTCTTCGCCCGACGTCGCTGAGGAAGCTGACGACCATTACTGGCGGCAGGCACTCAAGCAACGGGCTAGAGTATGCAGGCATGTCTCGTCCGCCGGCTACGACATCGAGGTCATCGACAGCGACACCCTGAGGTGGGCTGTGTCACAGGTTAAGTGGCCCACCCCCAACCCCTCGGGTTCAACCGCCGTCGATCTCATCCATGGCCCCACCGCTGATCTCCTCTAGCTTGCTGTCAACAATTTGCCATTCTACATCGCCATCGAGCCCCTTTTGTCATTTCTGAAGGACACGTTCTGCGATGCTGGCTTGGGATCCACAGCTTCCAAGTCAGACCTCATCGACGGAGACCATGAGGAGGGCACCCTCTCCGACTCTTCCAAGGGGAAAGAGGCCATCTGCTCTTCCAAGGGGAAAGCGCCCGTCTGCGACATCAGGGAGGGCACCCTACAGCCGTGCTCTTCCAAGGGGAAGGAGCCCATCTACGACAACATGGAGCGCATCCAGGGTCCGTGCTCTTCCCACGGGAACGAGCCCATCCGTGACAAGTGAGGAAAACCATGATTAGTTTTGCCGTGCCTCTTCATAGGGGGAAACCCATGATTTGTTTTGTCGAGTCCCTTTTGTAGTGCAGTGAGAATATGTCCAGTTTTAATTGCTATATCTGGTTGTTTGCAGTATGCCTTGTTTATTTCAGTTGTTCACAATGTGATGCTCTATATGTGCAATTATTTATTGTGTAGTACATTTCATCAATCCAGTTTTAAACAGACCGATAGGAATGCATATATTTGCTTGCTGTTAAGCCTGCTATAGCTAGCATATGACTCTTCTAAAGTTTTTTGATTGTTCGGTTGTTTGTAGTTAGCATATGTTCAGTTTCAAATGCTATCTTTGGTTGTTCGTAGTATGCCTTGTTTATTCCAATTATTCACAATGTGATGTTCTATATGTGCAAGTATGAATTGTGCAGTTCAAATTCATCAGTACCAGTTTCAACAATACCACTATGAATGACTACATTTGGTTGCTGCATCTTGTAGTTAAGACGCCTTTCCATTTTTTATTTGACCATAACCAGTGTACTTAGACCGGAACAATACCAGTTTGAATGACCATGTTTGCTTGTTGTTAAATGTTTGGCCTGTTGCAGTTAGCACACCTTTCCACTTGTTTTGCTTTACTAGCGTGCTTAAACCTGCACACTGAAGCTATCTTTTGGTTATTATTTTGTCTGCGATGTGTAATTTTGGTTGATGTTTAGCCTGTTGTGCTTAACATGCTTCTTGATGTACCTACACAGGACAATTATGGGAATGACTGCTGTTTTCCATCGAGGTTAGTTTCATCCCATGGCTTATATCTGCTCACTGTTCAGGATATCGGCAGCTGGTACCATATAGGCCGGCGGCTGATAAGGGACTAATCGGTGAATCGGACTTTTAACTGAATATATCTGCAACCCAATGTTCCTTAGGTTAACTAGGGCCATATGTAATATATCTGAGGCTACATACCAACATGCACTATACTTAATGTCTAAATATTCAGTCCTAGGCTACATAGCAACAAGGAAGAGTGTTACATTAATGTTCTAATGATGTCTAGATATACGTAGAAGAGCAGCAGCATCAACGGCAACAACACAGCCCTGTTTGGATACTCAACTTAGCTAGAGGTTAGAGTTAGTTTCTAGCTCATTACTAACCCTGAACTAACTCCATCCAAAGAGTTGTTTGGATGGCAGGGTTAGATTGACAATAAATGCACTAGGAGAACTAGCTCTAATTAGCACCTCTTGGGTTGGATACTAGTTTTTTTGGGTGGGTTATAGATGCAACTAGCTCAAACTAGCCCTCATGTTTAGATATACTTTAGGGCTATTTGAGTCCGAACTAGCTCAAAATAACTGTAACCCATGGATACATCAGCAGATAATTTGTAAGAATGAACTAAACTCCTTCCGGCCCATAATATAAGATGTTAATTCATCTAATATGTGAGTATATTGGATGTTATAAGATACTCCCTCCGTTCCTAAATATTTATCTTTTTAGAGATTTCAAATGGACTACCACATACGGATGTATATAGACATATTATCAAAGAGTGTTGTACTACATCATTGTGCAATTGCTGTTTAGCTTCTAATATTAACTTGGTGCTTTTAGGTACATATGTCATTGGTAAAGATCCGCGTTTTGACCCTTTCTGCGTATGGGGCAATGAGATATCGATGAACCAGCATCAAGTGAGGAAGCTGATAAAGATTGTTAGTAAAATGGGTCCAAAGATGGTAGTTAAACTATTTGTTTACACTTTATCCAAGACAACAGCGAACTGCAGGATGGTACGTAAGAACTCTGCTGCCTTCTTTTTACTGCCCATAATGAGTTGTGTTAGATGACAATGTCTGAATTTTTTTCCTTTGCAGTGGTTGCCAAAGCAGTTTACTCAAGATTACCTCTCAAACTACATGATTGGTGGGCATGCAAAGGTTAAAGTATTTCTACTAGAACACGATGATTATCTAGATGTTTTCATGAAGACCGTGAAGGATGGGCGGTCGGCCATCACAAGTGGTTGGACTAGAGTCGTGCGTGCCTTCTGCATGGAGGAGGGCACAATATGGGCATTCCGCTTCACCTTGTTCAGCAACCAGAATATATTTCGCCTCTTTCTTTACCGTCTTTAATAGTACAAGTATACAACTGTGGTTCATCATTCTTTATTTGGTTCTTATGTAATTCTTGAACATATGTACCTATGAATAGAATAATGCATTGGTTGTCTGAACCTGATGGATATGAATAAAGCTGTAGCATACATTCAAATTCAAATCCAAATCCGGTACAATTTGGAAAAGCAGCAATTAAATTACGGTGAAATTACGCTCTCCAGGTTGTTACGGCACACACGGTTGGTAAAACACAAACGTTTGCGATATGCACCATAATCATAGACGGTTCACAGAGAGGAAACGTGTGCAAGCATGCACACAGTTGTCGTTTGCAAAGCGTGTGCAATGTCAGACAATATCACAAACGGTGCGGGAAAACTAAACGTTTGTGTTAGTTGCCTTATCGTACATGATTCGCAACCATGAACTATTTCTGATGAAGTATGCATCGTAAACGTTGCACCACAGAATAGCGTGTGCGATAGTTGTCGTGTACGACAATGTTACGATGGTCCGACGTTTCGTAATCCTGTCCGACCCTCGTAGGACGATTAGCTAATCTTCTTAACAGTGAACCATTTGTGATGGGCCGCGCATCATACACGTTCTATAATAGTGAACCGCTTGTGATGGGACGCGCATCGTAAGGGTAGCACCACAGAATACCGACTGCGATGGTAATGCGAGCAGAAACGAGTAGGAGTACTATAGGGGCCCTATCCCCGACGGTTTCTGGGTCATGTGGGAAGGACCCCCCTATCGCCCACACTCACTTGGCGACGGTTCCAAATGACGTCGCGGAAAGGGGTTTTAAACCGTTTGTTTAGGAACGACGCGCACCAGTGCAAGGCATAATGCAAAAAACCAGATATAGCAATTAAAACTGGACATATTCTCACTACACTACAAAAGGGACTCGACAAAACAAATCATGGGTTTCCCCCTGTTAAGAGGCATGGCAAAACAAATCATGGGTTTCCTCACTTGTCACAGATGGACTCGTTCCCGTGGGAAGAGCATGGACCCTGGATGCGATCCATGTTGTCGCAGATGGGCTTCTTCCCCTTGGAAGAGCACGGCTGTAGGGTGCCCTCCCTGATATCACAGACGGGCGCTTTCCCCTAGGAAGAGCAGATGGGCTCTTTCCCCTTGGAAGAGCCGGAGAGGGTGCCCTCCTCGTGGTCGCTGTTGATGAGGTCTAGCTTGGAAGCTATGGATCCCAAGCCAGCATCACAGAACGTGTCCTTCAAAAATGACAAAAGGGGCTCGATGGCGATGTAGAATGGCAAATTGTTGACAGCGAGCCAGAGGAGATCAGCGACGGGGCCATGGATAAGATCGACGGCAGTTGAACCCGAGGGGTTGGGGGTGGTCCACTTAACCTGTGACACAGCCCGCCTCAGGCCGTCGCTGTCGATGACCTCGATGTCATAGCCGACGGCCCAAACATGCCTGCATACTCTAGCCCGCTGCTTGAGTGCCTGCCGCCAGCAATGGCCGTCCGCTTCCTCGGCGACGTCGGGCGAAGAGACCGCTATACACCTCTTTTGGGCTAGTCGCTCCTCGAGCTCCACGGGAAGCATAGCCGGGCTTAGGCTGCGACACTCTGGAGTGGGGGATGGGGATGGGGACCTGTGGGAAACGGGGCGTTTGGCAGGCGTCATCTAAGAAACTCAGGGCGGCCTGGGTATGGAGATCGGTGGGTAAGCTGCACAGGCAAACCGGCAGATGTTGACATTGGAGGCCTTGTGGCGGCGGGGACCTTGCTAGGGTTTCGAGCGAGGGAGGGTGTGTGTGTGTGCGCGCACGCCCGAGGAGGTTTTGGTGGTGTGTGTGTGTGTCATCGATAGAAGAGATAAGCCAGTGTCAAAACCGACAGATCTCGGGTAGGGGGTCCCGAACTATGCGTCTAAGGATCAAAGGTAACAGGAGACAGGGGACACGATGTTTACCCAGGTTTGGGCCCTCTTGATGGAGGTAATACCCTACCTCCTGCTTGATTGACTTTGATGAGTATAGGGATTACAAGAGTTGATCTACCTCGAGATCGTAGTGGCTAAACCCTAGATGTCTAGCCTGTATGATTATGATTGCCCCTACGGACTAAACCTTTCGGTTTATATAGGCACCGGAGGGGGCCAGGGTTATACAGAGTAGGTTTACAGAGAAAGGAATCTTCATATCCGCACGCCAAGGAGAGTCCCATCCGGACACGGGGAAATGTCTTTTGCCTTGTATCTTCACGGCCCAAGAGCCCAACCCATGTCGTATAGCCCGGATGCCCGAGGACCCCCTAGTCCAGGACTCCCCCAGTAGCCCCTGAACCTGGCTTCAATGACGAGGTATCCGGCGCGTAGACTGTCTTCGGCATTGCAAGGCGGGTTCCTCCTCCGAACACTTCAAAGCAGTTGATTACAAGAACTGTATTCAGATTTGCGCAATGACCACACCCATCCATCGCTAGGGCACAATACTTAAAAAAGTATGACATGTCTTTTACTGACAATTCCACGGGCGAGATGTCACATCCAGTCTCTTCATCATTTTGAATCGTTTCTCCCATTTCACATTTCCAGACACAGTCTTTGATGACACGTCTCGTCAAAGCGAAAGATCGTGTCCCCCTATCACGGGATTCTCATTAATACGGGTTTGGGTAATCCAACCGTGCCGTTCGCACAACCCCTCGGAAACAGGCGAGTTTTAAGGCTTGATTGAGGGGGACACTTGATATTCGCAGTCCATATAAGTGGATAGAGTCCAACTCTTCCATCCTTCGCCTCATTCCCTCTCTGCCTTCCCATCCTTGAGCCCCAGCGCCCAAAATCCAAGCTTTTCTCTCCTTTGCAAATCCTCCGACCATGGCCGGCTCAAGGCAAGTGGATGGCCTCCTCTGTCACGGAGGAGAACATCAAGGAGCTGCGGGACGCGTGGTATTTGACCGCGGAAATCAAGCACAGGCTTCCCGATCCAGCGCAGGTCATACCCACTCCGGAGCCCAGCGAAAGGGTGATGTTCATCCCCCACTTCCTCTGCGGGCTCGGATTCACCCTCCACCCCTTCGTGAGGGGACTCATGTTCTACTACGGGCTGGATTTTCACGATCTGGCCCCAAATTCATTCCTCCACATCTCGGCGTTTATCATCGTGTGTGAGGCTTTCCTCTGAGTCCCTCCACATTTTGGCTTATGCCTCAAGATTTTAACGTGAAGCCGAAGGTGGTCGATGGGCAACACGGGGAGTGTGGTGGTGCCATGGTGAGCAAGCTCCCGAAAGTCAATTGGCCAAAGGGAGTCTTTGTGGACACCGTCAAGATATGGCAACAAGAATGGTTCTATATCATAGAACCCCGTGGCTCTAAGTGGGCAGCTGCTCTGGCTTTTAGATCCGGCCCCCCACTGAGACTCACATCCTGGACTGACAAGGGTCCGGACTGGGGGTCGGTCCCGGAGGTGCTGCTGTTGCAGAAACGCGTCCAGAGCATGATAGCGAAGGACATCACCCTCTCCGATGTAATCCAAGTGATGCTGATCCGCCGAGCACTTCCCTGCCAGCGGCGGTCCCTCAAGATGTGGGAGTTCAACCCGGAAGGGCCACGGACCCTACAATGGTTCTATGGCACAACGCATAAGGGGATCTGGAAGCTGCTTGTTAAGAAGCAGAAGATGTGGCCAAATTCATCAGACGATACCGGCCTCGACTGCAACCATCCGGCCTCTGAGGTAAATCCCAATCCTCCAAACATTAGTAGGTTTGTTGCTTCCGAGGGAGAAATATTTGAGTAGTCGATTCCCCCAACAGGTCTAGATCAAGAAGGCGGAGCAGATCCGGTGTCTGGCTCCGCTCCCGAAGACCCAGCCAATCCTCTACTAATGAGGATGTTGGTCCCGGAGCCATACCAGGCACCGGTAAAGAGGGACAAGAATAAGAAGAAAGAGGAGGGCACTTTGGACGCAGTGTCCAGAGAAGTCGATGCCCAATCCTCTCATGAGGGTGACGACGACGAGGAGGAGGAAGAGGAGGAGGGAGAAGAAGATCCTCCCCGCAAGGGAAAGAAGAGGGCGGCCTCGGAAGACCTTGAGGCCGAAGCCTCCAAAAGGGACAAAATCACCCTCCCTGATGACTCAGGGTCAGATGCTGAGGCCATCCCGAAGCATCGTCGTCGGGCCAAACCCCAAGCCGACTCATAAGTAGTCCGGGATTCTTCACACTCGCCCAACCTTTATGAATTGCGATGATAACTCTAAGTTCTATCTTTTTAGCCCGGCCCATAGTATCCCCCAGCTATCCTCATCCTCGGGGGATCTGCCGCTGGAGATGATGGAGAGCGAGTCGCCATCCCCAGCTTCCCCGCTGTCTAAGGAGGATGACCCCGAGGTGTCATCCCATAGGCCCTCTCCGGGCCTCGAAGAGACGCGGGGGGCGGCTTAACAGCGCCTGAGGACAATACCTCGGCTACCGAAGGACTGAGGGGTATGGCTCCCACGAAGGCCAGCGACAGGGGCCCCGGTCAATCCGACCCCCAGCCGCATACTACTTCGGAGACCAATAATGCTCCGAAGCCTAATCGGTGGCGCCGAATTCCGCGATCTTCAGGGTTGCGGCAACCTTCACTAATCTAGAGACGCCAAATTCTATGGTGGGCGCACTGCAAAGTGCATCCATCCCGGAGGAGCACCACATCCTAATGGGTGCGGTGGCTGAGAAGATTCAGTCCGCCAAAAGCGGGCTGAACGAAGCCTTTTCCAGCCTACTGGCAGGCTTCGAGGTACGCAATGTAATAATTTTGTTTTTTGGTTTTATAAAAAATATGCGTGTATATAGATAGTAGCCCCTGAGACTCTATTCGGTTCTTTGAAAAAAAACGAGTAGAGGATCAATAACCAGTGGTTAGGTGGTAACATACTTGTATCTGAATAATCAGAGGCTTCTCTGCTAGCGGCGACTGCCCAATCAGTGGAAGTTTCTGATCTCCAACGGAAACTGGCACAGGCCGATGAGGACCTAGCCCTTGTTAACACGCAGCTCGACCAGGCGCAAGGTATGAAATGCATCTTTACTGTATGCCTGTGTATATCCATGTTTTGCGGAAGTTCAAGAGCTGAAATGCACGTACTTATACAGATGGCACCGCCACGGTGGAGACCCTCAGGGTTGAGCTTGCCCAGGCCAAGGAGCAGGCAAGGGTAAGCAAGGCGGCTGCTGATAAAGCAGCCACAGACTTAACGGCCGAACAGGCTGCTCGGCGCCGTTTTGAGGAACGGGTGACCGAGATGGAGCAAAAGCTGAAGGACACCGCCGCTAAGTGTGAGTCCTTAGAAAAGGAAAATAAGGCGAAGGAGACCGAGCTCGCCAAGGCCCTTCAAGAAGGTTCGGAGGCGCGATCCAAATCCCGCGCAGCGCATGAGGAAATCCGTCAAGCCGGACAGATAGCGGATGGTAAGCCCTTTCTTTTACAGGCTAAATTTGGGGACCGGAAGTATGCCTTACTTAATCGACTGTGGAGTTCTCCAGACGTATATGCGGATCTACCGAAGAGCGCTACAGACGCCGCCCAATTCTTCCAGGCCCAGGAAGGGCACGCGACGGAGGAGCTCTTCTGGTCGCAGTTTGGGGGACAGGAGCCTCCTGTACTGCTAAACGACCAGATGGCGCAGTGGGCAGAGCTGCAGAAGATGTCCAGCACGGCCATGAAGGACGTTATATTCCGGTTGTGGCCGGCCGAAGCCATTCCGGACAGCTACTTTGGCCTCGTGTGGCGTCTCGTCGATGCGCTGCCTCGAATTGACGCCGTGAAGAGGTGGTCTTGTATAGAAGGGGCACGAATGGCCTTTGCCCGTGTCAAGATGCACTGGGGGAAGATGAAGGCCGAAAAGGTGGCAGTCGAGGGTCCGCCCGAAAGCAGGGACCACCGCACACCAGAGCGTTATTTTGAGGAAGTTCTCAAGGGTGCCCACCTTGTAGAAGGCTAGTGCTCTAAGGATGTAGTGTTCGAATGAACGAGTCCGAACTGTTCGGGAGTTTGTATTATGAACTAAGTATTTTGCATATGTTTCTTCCTGTATGAAGAGTTTTATCCTCCTGTGTGGTCATTTTATATTTGAGAGTTCCCAGTCGTCGGCTTCAACCCCCTTGTAGATACTACTGGGGTGTTTGGAATTGCACATGACTACACTTAACCCAACGTCTTGGTGCGTGAAGGAGGTGTTAGTGTGGTGAACCAGGCAACCGTACTATACGGTTTTATTGCTCTCACTTAGCCGTAGGAGTTTGACGATGGGTCTACAAAGTAGCCCCTGGTATGTGTGCGGCTATCCTAATTCGCATGTGTTGCATAGGTGACCGGAGAACAGTCCTTCGTGTAATACGGAAGAAATCGCTAAAGATTTTGATAAGTCGCTGAGTGGCTAACCAGCTGTCGCCACATCATGACAGTCAATTTTCGGCTTTCTCTACTGAGGTGCTTAACCGGATGAACCAGAAACACAACCGCAGTAGTTCTCCCTTTACTACCCTAGCCGATCAGACGGAACGTAAGCTAGCAAACACAGGAGCCGGGCAACCCAACTATTGACCAAAGACATGATTCAGAGCCGATGCGTATAATGCCGAACTCGGGACGTCGAATTACGCTATAAAGCTATGTCGGACTTTTTGGTTGGCAACACGTGTGTTGCCATATAGAGCCCCTGGCAATTTTTGCCGAGGTGTGTGCGTGACACAACTGAAGGGACGGAATAAAGTCTACAAGTGAAGACGATACCGCGGAAGAATTTTCTTCGCAAAAATCTGATTGATACGTCAAAATGTAGTATTACAGAGAGTACCATAATCACCATGGCTATATGACATGCCGGGGATCTTAAGGCTAAAAAAGCTCTATACAGGTTCTTTGAGTGAAGTTGTGGTTTACAAGGTCCTTTGCACTTTCCTGCCGCACGTCTGCGCCGCTTTCGCCTAAGTAAGAGAGACTCCTTGAGAGGGATGGTCTTCGACTATTTGGACGGAACCGGGCTCAGAAAGAGTCCTTGTGAGTCCGTAGGATGGGAATGTTTTAATTTACATGTGGTAAAAGATAAGAAATAAGTAAAAACGAGGGGGAGACCCTATAGGGTCAAACCGTACTATAGGCCTGTCTGTATTTTGCCTCTGTGGATGCCCAAGGTACTTTGAGTGCGTAATTGTGCACGCGTGGTACAAATCTCGCAGTTGTACGTAGCAGTCGACGGAGGCGAAACTGCTAATCCGACCCTGGGATTGCCGGGCTGACTGCATGCTGCACTGTCCGACCTTGCGGAATAAAGTCCGGTGGCTTCATAGCCGATGGGGTGTGCGGCTTGGCAGGGCCGCTTTGTACTTCAGCCGCGATGGTCGCGGTGTGCTCCTCGGTACGGAGGGAGCGTTCCATGTTTCCGTTGATTGTAATGACACCACGGGGACCGGGCATCTTAAGCTTTAGATAGGCGTAGGGCGGGACCGCGTTAAAGCGGGCGAAAGTGGTTCGTCCGAGCAGTGCGTGATAACCACTGCGGAATGGGACGATATCGAAGATCAAGTCTTCGCTTCAGAAGTTGTCCGGCGAACCGAAGACGACTTCCAACGTGATTGAGCCCGTGCAGCGGGCCTCTACACAAGGTATTACTCCTTTAAAGGTAGTTTTAGTGGGCTTGATCTTGACGGATCAATGCCCATTTTGCGGACAGTGTCTTGGTATAGTAAATTGAGACTGCTGCCACCATCCATGAGGACTCACGTGAGGTGGAATCCATCAATGATTGGATTGAGGACCAAAGCTGCCAAACCTCCATGACGGATACTGGTTGGGTGGTCCTTTTGATCAAAGATGATTGGACAAGCCGACCATGGGTTGAATTTTGGGGCGACCGGCTCGAAGGCATAGATGTCCCGTAGCGCATGCTTGCGTTCCCTCTTAGGGATATGCGTGACGTATAATTGTCATTACCTCAGGGGGAAATTGCTTCTGTCCCCCTGTGTTCGGTTGACGATGCTCTTGGTCATCGTCGTCGCTGGGCGATCCTTTCCCCTTGTGTTCGGCGTTGAGTTTGCCGGCCTGTTTAAAGACCCAACAATTTCTGTTGGTGTGATTAGCGGGCTTATCGGGGGTGCCATGAATCTGGCACGACCAATCAAGTATTCTGTCTAAGGTGGATGGGCCATTTCAGTTTGCCTTAAATGGCTTCTTCCGCTGACCGGGTTTGGTACCGCTGAATCCGGCATTGACCGCCGTGTCCTGGGTTTCTTCGTTATTGTTTTGACGCTTGTGCTTGTTGCATCGTGGCTTGCCATTGTCGTCTCTGGGTTCGGAGGTGCCAGGGTCACTGATGCTATTGCTTCTACGAGCAAGCCAGCTATCTTCTCCCGCGCAAAAGCGGGTCATAAGTGCGGTGAGGGCAGCCATGGATTTCGGTTTTTCTTGGCCGAGGTGTCGGACAAGCCACTCGTCTCGGACACTATGTTTAAAGGCTGCGAGGGCCTCGGCATCCGGACAATCCACAATCTGGTTCTTTTTGATAAGGAACCTGGTCCAGAGCTGCCGGGCCAATTCCCCGGGTTGCTGGATTATATGACTAAGGTCATCGGCGTCTGGGGGCCGAACATAGGTGCCTTGGAAGTTATCTCTAAATGCGTCCTCCAGGTCTTCACAGCTACCCATAGAGTTTTCTGGTAGGCTGTTCAGCCAGTGCCGTGCTGGCCCCTTGAGTTTTAGGGGGACATATTTGATGGCATGTAGATCATCGCCGCGTGCCATGTGAATGTGGAGAAGAAAGTCTTCAATCCATACTGCGGGATCTGTTGTGCCATCATATGATTCGATGTTGACGGGTTTAAACCCTTCTGGGAACTGGTGCTCCATTACCTCATCGGTGAAGCATAGGGGGTGTGCGGTGCCTCTGTATCGGGCAACATCACGGTGCAGTTCGGATGAAGTTCATATGCGGTTTTCTGCCCGAGCGTGGTTGTGCTTGTTGCGCCAGGCTTGATAGCCGTCCTCACGCGCCGGGGCACGCCCCCGCGATCTGTATATTGATCTTGTCCGACCTGCTCTATTTTCCAGGTCTTGTCGTAGGTCGTATGTGTATCCCCGAGCTGTTGTTTCTCTGCTTTTACGGCGAGGCGGAGCGGGCTGGTGTTCGGCTTGAGTTGATGTTCTGTCCTGGTCACGTGGTGGTCGGTCAGGTTCATTAGCCGCGTTACGTGCGGGTGGTACGGGCTCCAGCGCCTCATCGTTGAATTGGGGTAGCAGCTTACGCTACGGGTAACTTTTTGTTGGGCGTTCAAGGCCGTATTCTTCGGCCGCCAGGACATTTGTCCATCTATCGTTGAGCAGATCTTGGTCAGCTTGAAGCTGCTGCTGCTTCTTTTTTAGGCTTCTTGCCGTGGCTATTAGCCGGCGCTTAAAACACACTTGTTCGAGGGGTTCCTCTGGCACGATGAAATCTTCCTCGCCGAGGCTCACCTCGTCCTCGGAGAGTGGTAGATAGTTGCTATCCTCCGAGTCTTCGTTCCCTGCTTGCTCGTCAGGGTTAACTTGCCTGTCCTCCCGATCATCCTGTTCGGATGTTGGTTCGATGGGGTCTTCCTTGTTTTCGGCATTCTTCAGAGTATCATTGTCTCCGGTGCCGGGATTGTTGTCCTTTCCGCGACGCGATTTAGAGCGGCGCCGCTGACGTTGACGCCTCAGTGGTACCTCAGGAGGTTCGTCCTCGACTGGCTCCTCCTCTTTATCGCTGTCGCCTTCTTTAGGTGTATCCACCATGTACACGTCGTACGAGGAAGTGGCCGTACAGCGTCCGGTGAACGGCGAGTTTCGGGCCTCTTCCTCCCCGGCATCGTCGTCCATACCGTCGATGTCTTCGGAGGCGTAATCGAGCATGTCGGTTAGATCCTCGGCAGTGGCTATAAAGTGGGTGGTGGGTGGGAAGTAAAGTTCCCTATTTCCAGCCCCTAGTCCGGGCTGGGCGCAATTAAGAAGCAGCTCCTGTGTGATGGCGAGGGACCGCATTAAGTCCAGAGCCTCGTTTAAGAGCGAGGTTTGTGCGGGGACCGGAGTTCCCTGGCCGAGCCCGCAAGACGCGTGCTGCGAGGGTCCAGGGCTAGTGTTCGGAAAAGAGTCCGGCTTTATGATGAGTGTTGGTGAGACTATTCCCTCCGGTTCTCCCATGTTGAGCTCTGCAGCCACAGTGAGTCCGGCGGGCTATAGTCTCCCGTCTTCGGACCTGATGACGTGCTCCGGATCTAAGGCCGGAGCGGTGGTTGTAGCCGCGAACCCTTGGAGGATCAAGTCCCCTCGGATATCAGCGACATAATTCAGATTTCTGAAGCTGATCTGATGACCAGGGGCGTAGCTGTCGATCTGCTTCAGGTGGCCAATGGAGTTGGCCCGCAGTGCGAAGCCACCGAATACGAAGATCTGTCCGGGGAGAAAAATCTCTCTCTCGACAACATTGTTGTAGATGATCGATGGAGCCATCGAGCCTTTCGACGACGGCACAACAGAACTCTCAATGAAAGCACCAATGTCGGTGTCAAAACCGGCAGATCTCGGGTAGGGGTCCCGAACTGTGCGTCTAAGGATTGAAGGTAACAGGAGACATGGGACACGATGTTTACCCAGGTTCGGGCCCTCTTGATGGAGGTAATACCCTACTTCCTGCTTGATTGACTTTGATGAGTATAGGATTGATCTACCTCGAGATCGTAGTGGCTAAACCCTAGATGTCTAGCCTGTATGATTATGACTGCCCCTACGGACTAAACCCTCTGGTTTATATAGACACTGGAGGGGGCCAGGGTTATACAGAGTAGGTTTACAGAGAAAGGAATCTTCATATCCGCACGCCAAGCTTGCCTTCCATGCTAAGGAGAGTCCCATCCGGACACGGGGAAATGTCTTTTCCTTGTATCTTCACGGCCCAAGAGCCCGACCCATGTCGTATAGCCCGGACGCCCGAGGACCCCCTAGTCCAGGACTCCCTCAGGGGGGGGCGCGGGGTGTTTGAGGGAATGATGCGGGTACTAAAAATTTTACTACGCGGGAGTGAAATGCTTGGCTATTGAAAATTTTGATGATAGTGCATTGCACACGGTCCGGAGATAACAATTGTTTGTTATGAAACTGAAAAACCCTCGACGCGGGCAGATATTTTCTAGGGATGCAGGCGGGATTGGGAACAAGAAACGTCGACACGGTCTGGAGATAACAACCGTGTGTTATGAAACAGAAAAACCCTCGAGGCGGGTAGATATTTTCTAGGGATGCAGGCGGGATTGGGAACAAGAAACATCGCACACGGTCCGGAGATAACAAACGTGTGTTATGAAACAGAAAAACCCTCGAGGCGGGAAGATATTTTTGAGAGGGGGGTCCTCATGGAGCCGAATGTACTGTGTGGATGTGTGCGTGACGGGTGCACCGGCATGGCACGCGGTTAGTTTGAGTGAACCGTGTCTGTTGCGTCATCCGACTTGTCTAATGTTCATATATTTGGCGAAAAATGATGCGGGAGAGGGTCAGAACACGAACACACTTGCATGTGGACCAAATTTATGTATCAAAAGGGTGGTTTGATTTTCAAATACCAAATGCAACTTTGATGTGGCACCTCTCTCGCAAAGCGCACGGTATTGCTTGCCCCACCCCCCCTCGTGTCGGCATGAAGGGAATCCTAAGCTATGAATGCATGCCCCTCCCCCGCAACCGAGGTTCACCTAGAAAAGTGCAAAGTAGCTTGCAGCCCCCCTCCTCCCTCGTGTCGGCACGAAGGGAATCCTAAGCTATGAATGCATGCCCCCCAACCGAGGTTCATTCACCTAGCAAAGTGCGAAGTAGCTAGCAGACCCCCTCCCTCGTGTCGGCACGAAGGGAATCCTAAGCTATGAATGCATGCCCCCCAACCGAGGTTAACCCTAGCAAAGTGCGAAGTAGCTAACAGCCCCCCCTCCCCCGTGTCAGCACGAAGGGAATCCTAAGCTATGAATGCATGCCCCCCCCCAACCGAGGTTCACCCTAGAAAGGTGCAAAGTAGCTAGCAGCCCCCCTCCCTCGTGTCGGAACGAAGGGAATCCTAAGCTATGAATGCATGACCCTCAACCGAGGTTCACCTAGCAAAGTGCGAAGTAGCTAGCAGCCCCCCTCCCTCGTGTTGGCACGAAGGGAATCCTAAGCTATGAATGCATGCCCTCCCCCCAACCAAGGTTCACCCTAGCAATGTGCGAAGTAGCTAGCAACCACCCCTCCCTCGTGTCGGCACGAAGGGAATCGTAAGCTATGAATGCATGCCCCCCCCCCGAACCGAGGTTCACCTAGCAAAGTCCGAAGTAGCTAGCAGTCCCCCCTCGTGTCGGCATGAAGGGAATCCTAAGCTATGAATGCATGCCCCCTCCCACCCAACCGAGTTTCACCTAGCAAAGTGCGAGGTAGCTAGTAGCCCCCCGCCCCCTCGTGTCGCCACAAAGGGAATCCTAAGCTACGAATGCATGCCCCCCAACCAAGGTTCACCTAGCAAAGTGCGAAGTAGCAACCCCCCCCCACACACACACACTTTCAGTCGGCGGGCCAGAGAGGCATATATCTCACCAAGATGGATCATAAAATGGACCAAGAATAATCCACCTTGGTCGTACAACCTCTCTCTTGTTGTTGGTCAAAGTGATGGCCGTCATTGCGACCCCGGAGATGGGCTAGATCGCCAATAATCACGCAAGTAGCTAGTCCCCGAAGACAACCACTGCATGCATGTGGCCCAAACATATGTATGGAGAGGTGTGTTTTTGAGTAACAATGGAACAACTTTGATGTGGCACCGTGATTTCGAACTAGAAATCCCCACACTAAGTGAGGGTTAGGTTGACGATGCATATGTATGTTACACCACAATTCAAGCCAACGACGGGGATTCATGCATGCATGTGTGCATAGTATATGCGCTCAAACTTAATTAGGTCTGAATCTCACCATGACCTATACTATGATAACACGAACCAAATGAAGAATCCGCAATGGTAACCTATCTTGTTGTTGGTCAAGGTGATCATGGATGTCCATGCGGGCCCACGAACATATAGGCTTGTCGCCGATAACCACGCGAGGGAGTGTATCGTTCGAAGGCAACCACTACATGCATATGTATGGAGGTGATGCGTGCATGCATGTTTGAATACAAAACATTGATGTGGCGCGTGTGTCAAAAATCATACACTAGCTCCCCACACAGAGCGAGATCAGTTCGTGATGTGTCGTTGTACTAGCCACTTCGACTCGATGGGAGGGATTTTTGCTTACACATGTGTGTGTGTGTGCTCAAACTGTATCATGCATGTCATCCCAGAGAGAAAATAATAATCCCCTCCTAAGTCAAATTAACCTCTCTTGTTGTCAGGTAAAAAGTAATGATGGACCAAGCGGGCCCACAGATGGAAAGCATCGATATCGCTGATAACTGCTTAAGTGGGTGCGAGAGGACAACCACCACCGCTTTGAATGTGGGCTAAACATATATGTGAATACCCAAAATGCACAACTTTGATGTGCCACATGCCTCAAAAACCGTAAACCATGCACCCACACAGAGCGAGGTTCATATCAAGCGTACTACATATGATGGTCCCCTTCCCCCCTCTTCATCGCATACTATATGCTCCTACCATAATATATGTACAACCCAAAAGAATCCTTATCGATGGTGAAATTAATTAACCTCTCCCGATGTAGGTCAAAGTGATGCATGCATCGACGATGGACTCGTGGGCCCACAGATGGAAGCGTCACACGTGAGTGTCCTAGCTAGGATATGCATGTGGCCCAAAAAGGTGTTGTGTGATGTTTGAATAACCAATTTCACAATTTTGATGTGGCACGTGCCTCGGTAACCAAAAAGTCCCGACACTGAGTGAGGTGTACTTGTTCACGGACGCGTACGTATAGTATATATGCTAGTCCCCTCCCACCTCTTCGATGCGTACTATATACCACCATAACACAACCGAAAAAGATTCTACCTTGCTGGTCAAATTAACCTCACTGCCGGCTGTTCGTCAAAGTGATGGACGATGACCTCGCGGGCCCACAGAAAGCGTCACACGCAAGTATCGAGTGTCGTGTAGGACAACCATCGACTGCATTTGGCCAAAACATTTATGTATGAAAGGATTGTGTGATGTTTTAAATAACGATTTCATGACTCTGATGTGGCACCGACCTGCCTAACAAAACGGCCAACCCACACGGTGGCTCACAACTCGTAGTGTACTGCGAGCCACTCGTGATATCATTAAGACGTTTTAGTACATTGATTGATTGGGTTTCTACTGGTATAATGTGCAAAAAATCAAATTT
Organism: Triticum aestivum; assembly: GCF_018294505.1. Taxonomy (NCBI): domain Eukaryota; kingdom Viridiplantae; phylum Streptophyta; class Magnoliopsida; order Poales; family Poaceae; genus Triticum; species Triticum aestivum. The sequence goes on from NC_057802.1 coordinate 317,304,988, forward strand.
GAGCTACATGCACACGTGACAGTGCACCTAAATGGATTGCAAAAACACATGTGTCTCATTGGGTGCAATTTTACTCCCCGTGCAACAAATTTCAAACATTGAGAATCTTGATTTTTGAATTCTAGTACATCCAAACTTATTTGAAGTTCATGAAACTTATCGTGTTGTCATATGGACACCAATACAAAGTGGCGTTGTACTTTTTTGCCAAATTTGAGACGAGTTTTGATGTAATCTTTATCTAATTACAGACAGGAGATTATTAATAATTGGGAACCAATATCCCAAACGGATTATTTATTCGAACCGTGAGTGTTAGACCAACAATGGATACGTGCCATGCTTCGGTTAAGCAATATAGCGGCAACATTAATCATCCAAATAGAAAAACAATATACATGTCCTCGCGCGACCCATGTGGTGTCTGAGCAGGCGTGAGTTGACGGGACGCATGCGAGCAGTCCGCCGCGCAGGCAGACAGGGAGGCGTGCGTGCAGGTGTGTGAATTGACGGAGGCGTGCTCGCTGCGCAGTGTCATCGGGAGGCGTGCGTGCAGGCGTGTGAATTGACGGAGGTGTGCTCGCTGCGCAGTGTCACCGGGAGGCGTGCGAGTAGCTGTGTGAAACTTTGGTAGGCATTCTAGCAGTCCGGTGCGCAGGCTCACCGGGAGGCGAGCCATCGGTTTGACAGCCGCCCGCCTCTTTCCCACAACTCCCACAACTCCATATTAATGGTGCGCCTGAGCGGCCGCACCCCTCGCTATGCACACACAATCCTCTCTCTCCGCTTGCATCCTCGACGCCGCTCTCAGTCCTCAAAGCCATCAGTGTATGAGGATGCCGCCGAAGCACCCCATCGGAGGGAGTGGCGACGCCGGGACTGCTAAAGCACCGGATCACGGCTTGGAGATGGAGACAAAGGTTGCCGTCATCGCCGGTGAGTTATCGCTGCACCCTGATGTCGTCGAAGGCGTCAAGCTTCCACAGCCGGAGGTGGAGTTCCACACCGACTCCAACGACCACTCCGGCGACGACTCCGACGACGATGGACAGCTGGTTAGTCATCTATACCCATTTATGTGTCAAATAGATCATAGGGTTACTCCCGCCTCTCCCTTTTTGGAATTGAAATCCTGTGGTTATATTCTCCCAATCCATGAAATCTGAGTAAGTTTCGTTAGATCCGTGTAGTGTATTGATTGTTTGAATGGTACAGGTGATAAGTGATTAGTTGTTTCATCTGTGCAAATGATTTCTGCTAGTAATCCGACTAGGGTTAGTGTTCGTGCTAATAATTCCTAGCCAGGACTTGACAATTGATTTTGAATGACCTACATATGTTTGTGCCATTATTTTCTTCAAGATTGGTCTGTACATAGAGGACTGTGCTTAAAAATGGAACCATAATCTCTGGATATGTATAAATAAATAGCCATAAATTCCTAATCCTACTTCACGGCATGTAATCAGTGATTTGATGCAAAATTTGTTTTACTATTTGTCTAGATGTTGTCTGACGATGTGGACAGCGAGGATGAAGATGCCCAGAGGAGGTACAAGAGGCGAATCCTGAGGGAGCTTTATGCGGGAATGCATAATAGGCGTATTAGGACCTGGAACGATGGCTATGGATGCCCATTTTGCAACCACAAGCTTCATGACGCGTATCTAAGTGTTCTGGCGCATTTAAGAGGACGGGCCGTTGGCTCCTTCAAGCAAAACTATTCTCGCAGGGTGGCGCACGGCGCGTATGCCGAGTACCTGGAGAAGCTTCAGGATCGTGCCGGCCGCATGTGAGATGAGATGTGGGATGGATCGAACTATGTATGCTTGAGTATGCTTAATGACGGTTGAACTATGTACTTATGGTTGAACTATGCTTATGTACGTGTATGCTTATTATCTATGTCTGAGTATGTTAAATATTTTGCCAAATTTTGGTAAAAATTACAACGGGGGACCATTAAACCAGGACGGAGGTAGTACGTCAATCACACACAGTTCCCAAAATTGGAACCGTGTGCAATGACTTTCATTTTGCCTGCTGCGTCAATCACACACGGTTCGCTCTAGCAAACCGTCGCCCCGAAAATTCTTTGTGGGACATAAAACCCTCACCACCCAATTCAAAAAAGAAAAAAGAAAACCCTCACCATCCCCATGTCACAAAAACCCTCACCCCGCCCGCCACCCCCTCGGCCCCTCCGATACGTTCCCCATTCACACCTGCACAAGCTCCTTCGCGTCTATGCCATGGCACCGCCTATCGCGGTGGTAAACACTTAGCTCGCCGCCTGCCGCCGCCGCCAGGCTGCCGGCAAAGCCCACCGCATTTCGCCACTTCCGCTTGCCGCCGCCTATCGCCATCTACTTTCTCGACGCTGCTCGCGGTCGAACCAGCTCGGCTCGGTTGGGGAATCTGCCGTACTGAGGGTTCTTTCTCATGGACGACAAGGTAACTAATTTAACGAGATATTATCTCATCTCTTATCCCAGTTCATCTGCCTCCTTTAATCACCCGGCGGTAATTGCCATGAATTCATTTTTATTCAAGCGGATTTGAGGGTTTTCTTTCATTCATAGAATGTACAGTGCGCCGACACTTCAGGACTTTGCGACCGCCGCCAGAGATTCCATCTCTCCATACCAGATAACTTGAGGACGCGCGCGGTATGTTCAATCTCACCCTAAATCGGTTGGCATGGCCTACTTTCCTGAACATATTCTAAATATTGCTACATTTGGATAAAAGGTGCCACATGCACCATATATGTCAAAGGGGATTTTCCCCTCTTCTTTCTATATTAGGCAAATTAATGATGTATTGTTCTTTCGATTACTCTCATTTTTCCATGACATCATGTTTACCCTATCTGTTTAATTATAGATTTTTGTCCTTCGATTTCAACTGTTGTATAGTTCTTTCAATTTGGGCCCATATTTGCATGTTACCATATTTTGTTTAACAATCCTACCATTTTCTGCAGAACATCCCTCGCTATGCAACAAATTATGCAGTGCACAATTTTTCCCTTTACATAGATCAAGGCTTCACGGATGTCATACTGCACACAAACCATGGATTCAAAATCGTTGCTACTGTAATACTTGATGAACATGGTGACTCCTATTTTGGCACTGGCTTTTGGAATGAAATTGCAAAGTTTTATGTGCTGAAAGCTGGCACTAAAATTGCACTGCACATAAAAGGGCCTGGTCATGAGATATATGCTAACTTCACTGACAAAATCATCCGTCCAGACTTTGTTCGAAGTAAGTGTTCTTTTCAACCATCTGCATATGTTGACTTACCCAGCAATGTCAAATGAACCGTGTAGTATTTAAGCAACCAATTGTTATTCCCTTTTCTTACTATATTCCTACCTAATAACTTCTAGTTACCAATACACTTTTCTATTGCCCTGTTTTCACTAAATATTCCCTGTACTCCCATTTCTATCAGAAGCGCCACTGACAAGGAGACTCCGGAGGTGGAGAACGGGGCTGCCAACAAGCGGAGGTGGGGCGAGCTAGAACCGCAAGCGACTACAGCAGGCCTAGACTTAATCAGCAGCTGATACGTCTCCAACGTATCTATAAATTTTTATTGTTCCATGCTATATTATATTCTGTTTTGGACATTATTGGGCTTTATTATACACTTTTATACTATTTTTGGGACTAACCTATTAAACGGAGGCCCAACCCATAATTGCTGTTTTTTTGCCTATTTCCGAGTTTCGCGGAAAGAGAATATCAAACAGAGTCCAAATGGAATGAAACCTTCGGGAACGTGATTTTGGGAACGAACGTGATCCAGAGGACTTGGACCCTACGTCAAGAAAGCAACCAGGAAGGCACGAGGTAGGGGGCGCGCCTACCCCCCAAGGCGTGCCCTCCACCCTCGTGGGGCCCACGTTGCGCCACCGACGTACTTCTTCCTCCTATATATACCTACGTACCCCCAAACTACCACATATGGAGCCAAAAAGCTAATTCCACCGCCGCGACCTTCTGTACCCGTGAGATCCCATCTTGGGGCCTTTTCTGGAGCTCCGCCGGAGGGGGCATCGATCACGGAGGGCTTCTACATCAACACCATGGCCTCTCCGATGATGTGTGAGTTGTTTACCTCAAACCTTCGGGTCCATAGTTATTAGCTAGATGGCTTCTTCTCTCTCTTTGGATCTCAATACAATGTTCTCCCCCTCTCTTGTGGAGATCTATTCGATGTAATCTTCTTTTGCGGTGTGTTTGTTGAGACTAATGAATTGTGGGTTTATGATCAAGTTTATCTATGAACAATATTTGAATCTTATCTGAATTCTTTTATGTATGATTGGTTATCTTTGCAAGTCTCTTCGAATTATCAGTTTGGTTTGGCCTACTAGATTGATCTTTCTTGCAATGGGAGAAGTGCTTATCTTTGGGTTCAATCTTGCGGTGTCCTTTCCCAATGACAGTAGGGGCAGCAAGGCACGTATTGTATTGTTGCCATCGAGGATAACAAGATGGGGTTTATATCATATTGCATGAGTTTATCCCTCTACATCATGTCATCTTACTTAAAGCGTTACTCTGTTCTTTTGAACTTAATACTCTAGATGCATGCTGGATAGCGGTTGATGTGTGGAGTAATAGTAGTAGATGCAGGCAGGAGTCGGTCTACTTGTCTCGGACGTGATGCCTATATACATGATCATACCTAGATATTCTCATAACTATGCTCAATTCTGTCAATTGCTCAACAGTAATTTGTTTACCCACCGTAATACTTATGCTCTCGAGAGAAGCCACTAGTGAAACCTATGGCCCCTGGGTCTATTTTGCATCATATTAATCTTCCAACACTTAGCTATTTTTATTGCCTTTTATTTTACTTTGCATCTTTATCATAAAAATACCAAAAATATTATCTTATCATATCTATCAGATCTCACTTTAGTAAGTGACCGTGAGGGGATTGACAACCCCTTTATTGCGTTGGTTGCGAGGATTTTATTTTTTTGTGTAGGTGTGAGGGACTTGTGTGTGGCCTCCTACTGGATTGATACCTTAGTTCTCAAAAACTGATGGTAATACTTACGCTGCTTTACTGCATCACCCTTTCCTCTTCAAGGGAAAACCAACGCAGTGCTCAAGAGGTAGCAAGAAGGATTTCTGGCGCCGTTGCCGGGGAGTCTACGCAAAAGTCAACATACCAAGTACCCATCACAAACCCTTATCTCCCGCATTACATTATTTGCCATTTGCCTCTCGTTTTCCTCTCCCCCACTTCACCCTTGCTGTTTTATTCGCCCTCTCTTTTCCGTTCGCCTCTCTTCCGCGTGCTTCCTGTTTGCTCGTGTGTTGGATTGCTTGCTTGTCACGATGGCTCAAGATAATACCAAATTGTGTGACTTTACCAATACCAACAAGAATGATTTCCTTAGCACTCCGATTGCTCCTCTTACCGATACTCAATCTTGTGAAATTAATGCTGCTTTGTTGAATCTTGTCATGAAAGATCAATTCGCCGGCCTTCCTAGTGAAGATGCCGCTACCCATCTAAATAGCTTCGTTGATTTGTGTGATATGCAAAGGAAGAAAGATGTGGACAATGATATTGTTAAATTGAAGCTATTTCCTTTTTCGCTTAGAGATCGTGCTAAAGCTTAGTTTTCGTCTTTGCCTAAAAATAGTATTGATTCTTGGAATAAGTGCAAAGATGCTTTTATCTCTAAGTATTTTCCTCCCGCTAAGATCATCTCTCTTAGAAACGATATCATGAATTTTAAGCAACTTGATCATGAACATGTTGCACAAGCTTGGGAGAGGATGAAATTAATGATACATAATTGCCCTACTCATGGTTAGAATTTGCGGATGATTATACAAAATTTTTATGCCGGATTGAATTTTGCTTCTAGAAATCTTTTAGATTCGGCCGCGGGAGGCACTTTTATGGAAATCACTATAGGAGAAGCTACTAAACTCCTAGATAATATTATGGTTAATTATTCTCAATGGCACACTGAAAGATCTACTAATAAGAAAGTGCATGCGATAGAAGAAATTAATGTTTTGAGTGGAAAGATGGATGAACTTATGAAATTATTTGCTAATAAAAGCGTTTCTTCTGATCCTAATGATATGCCTTTGTCTACTTTGATTGAGAATAATAATGAATCGATGGATGTGAATTTTGTTGGTAGGAATAATTTTGGTAACAACGCGGATAGAGGAAACTTTAATCCTAGGTCGTATCCTAGTAATTCCTCTAATAATTATGACAATTCCTACAACAATTCTTATGAAATTTTTAATAAGATGCCCTCTGAATTTGAGACTAGTGTTAAGGAGTTTATGAATTCGCAAAAGAATTTCAGTGCTTTGCTTGAAGAAAAATGGCTTAAAGTGGATGAATTGGCTAGGAACGTTGATAGAATTTCTCTTGATGTTGATTCTTTGAAACTTAGATCTATTCCTCCTAAGCATGATATCAATGAGTCTCTCAAATCCATGAGAATTTCCATTGATGAGTGCAAAGAAAGAACCGCTAGGATGCGTGCTAAGAAAGGTTGCTTTGTGAAAGCGTGTTCTTCTAGTTTTTGTGAGAATAAAGATGAAGATCTAAAAGTTATCGATGTGTCCCCTATTAAATCTTTGTTTTTCAATATGAATCTTGATAATGATGGGACTGAATATGAGCCACCTTTACATAGAAGGCGTTCCAAAAATTCGGAGTTTTTAGATTTTGATGCTAAAATTTGTGAAAGTGGGATTGAAGAAGTCAAAACTTTAGATATCAATGAACCCACTATTTTGGATCTCAAGGAATTTAATTATGATAATTGCTCTTTGATAGATTGTATTTCCTTGTTGCAATCCATGCTAAATTCTCCTCATGCTTATAGCCAAAATAAAGCTTTTACTAAAATATCGTTGATGGTTTGATGCAATCCTATGAAGAAAAACTTGAGTTGGAAGTTTCTATCCCTCGAAAACTTTATGATGAGTGGGAACCTACTATTAAAATTAAAATTAAAATCATGAATGCTATGCTTTGTGTGATTTGGGTGCTAGTGTTTCCACGATTCCAAAAACTTTGTGTGATTTGCTAGGATTCCGTGAATTTGATGATTGTTCTTTGAACTTGCACCTTGCGGATTCCACTATCAAGAAACCTATGGGAAGAATTAGTGATGTTCTTATTGTTGCAAATAGGAATTATGTGCCCGTAGATTTCATTGTTCTTGATATAGATTGCAATCCTTCATGTCCTATTATTCTTGATAGACCTTTCCTTAGAACGATTGGTGCAATTATTGATATGAAGGATGGGAATATTAGATTCCAATTTCCATTAAGGAAAGGCATGGAACACTTCCCTAGAAAGAAAATAAAATTACCATATGAATCTATTATGAGAGCCACTTATGGATTGCCTACCAAAGATGGCAATGCCTAAATCTATCCTTACTTTTATGCCTAGCTGGGGGCGTTAAACGGTAGCGCTTGTTGGGAGGCAACCCAATTTAATTTTAGTTTTTTGATTTTTGCTTCTGTTTAGGAATAAATATTTGATCTATCCTCTGGTTAGATTTGTTTTTATGTTTTAATTAGTGTTTGTGCCAAGTTAAACATATAGGATCTTCTTGGATGATAGTTATTTGATCTTGCTGAAAATTCCAGAAACTTTCTGTTCACGAAAACAATTGTTAAAAATCACCAGAACGTGATAAAATACTGATTCCAATTGCAGTAGACCAATAAACAAATTGTCTAGGTCTTCCTATTTTGGTAGATGTTTTTGTGTTCCAGAAGTTTGCTTTAGTTACAGATTACTACAGACTGTTCTGTTTTTGACAGATTCTGTTTTTCGTGTGTTGTTTGCTTATTTTGATGAATCTATGGCTAGTAAAAGAGTTTATAAACCATAGAGAAGTTGGAATACAGTAGATTTAACACCAATATAAATAAAGAATGAGTTCCATACAGTACCTTGAAGTGGTGTTTTTTTTTCTTTCGCTAACGGAGCTCACGAGATTTTCTGTTAAGTTTTGTGTTGTGAAGTTTTCAAGTTTTGGGTAAAAGATTTGATGGATTATGGAACAAGGAGTGGCAAGAGCCTAAGCTTGGGGATGCCCATGGCACCCCAATATAATCTAATGACACCAAAAAGCCAAAGCTTGGGGATGCCCCGGAAGGCATCCCCTCTTTCGTCTACTTCCATCGGTAACTTTACTTGGAGCTATATTTTTATTCACCACATGATATGTGTTTTGCTTGGAGCGTCATGTATTATTTGAGTCTTTGTTTTTTAGTTTACCACAATCATCCTTTCTGTACACACCTTTTGAGAGAGACACACATGATTCGGAAATTCTTAGAATACTCTATGTGCTTCACTTATATCTTTTGAGCTATATAGTTTTGCTCTAGTGCTTCACTTATATCTTTTAGAGCACGACGGTGGATCTGTTTTATAGAAACTATTGATCTCTCATGCTTCACTTATATTATTTTGAGAGTCTTAAAATAGCATGGCAATTTTCTTTAATTATAATATCATGAGAAATTTGATGCTTGATAATTGTTTTGAGATATAAAGGTGGTAATAATTGTGCTAGTTGAGTAATTGTGGAATTGAAAAATACTTGTGTTGGAGTTTGTGATTCCCGTAGCATGCACGTATGGTGAACCGTTATGTAACGAAGTCAGAGCATGAGGTATTTATTGATTGACATCCTTTGTGTGGCGGTCGGGATCGCGCGATGGTTAACTCCTACCAACCCTTCCCCTAGGAGCATGCGTAGTAGTACTTTGCTTCGAGGGCTAATAAATTTTTGCAATAAGTATATGAGTTCTTATGACTAATGTGAGTCCATGGATTATACGCACACTTACCTTTCCGCAATTTTCTAGCCTCTTCGGTACCGTGCATTGCCCTTTCTCACCTTGAGAGTTGGTCCAAACTTCGCCGGTGCATCCAAACCCCGTGATATGATACGTTCTATCACACATAAACCTCCTTATATCTTCCACAAAACAGCCACCATACCTACCTATTATGGCATTTCCATAGCCATTCCGAGATATATTGCCATGCAACTTTCCATCGTTTCGTTTATCATGACACACTCCATCATTGTCATATTGCCTTGCATGATCATGTAGTTGACATTGTATTTGTGGCAAAGCCACCATTCATAATTCTTTCATACATGTCGCTCTTGATTCATAGCATATCCCGGTACACCGCCGGAGGCATTCACATAGAGTCATATTTTGTTCTAAGTATTGAGTTGTAATTCATGAGTTGTAAGTAAATAAAAGTGTGATGATCATTATTATTAGAGCATTGTTACAAGTGAGGAAAGGATGACGGAGACTATGATTCCCCCACAAGTCGGGATGAGACTCCGGACTAAAAAAAAGAGGCCATAAAAAAGGAGAAAAGGCCCAAATAAGAAAAAATGAGAGAAAAAGAGAGAAGGGACAATGTTACTATCCTTTTACCACACTTGTGCTTCAAAGTAGCACCGTGATCTTCATGATAGAGAGTCTCTCATTTTGTTGCTTTCATATACTAGTGGGAAATTTCATTATAGAACTTGGCTTGTATATTCCAATGATGGGCTTCCTCAAATGCCCGAGGTCTTCGTGAGCAAGCAAGTTGGATGCACACCAACTTAGTTTCTTTTGTTTGAGCTTTCATACACTTATAGTTCTAGTGCATCCTTTGCATGGCAATCCCTACTCCTTGCATTGACATCAATTGATGGGCATCTCCATAGCCCGTTGATTAGCCTCCTTGATGTGAGACTTTCTCCTTTTTTTGTCTTCTCACATAACCCCTACCATTATACCTTATTCCACCATAGTGCTATATCCATGGCTTGCGCTCATGTATTGCGTAAGAGTTGAATAGGCTGAAGCGCGTTAAAAAGTATGAACCAATTGCTTGGCTAAAACCGGGGTTGTACATGATATGAATATTTTGTGTGGGGAAGATGGAGCATAGCCAGACTATATGATTTTGTAGGGATAACTTGCTTTGGCTATGTTATTTTGATAAGACATAATTGCTTGGTTAGCATGCTTGAAGTATTATTGTTTTTATGTCAACATTAAAATTTTATCTTGAATCATATTAAATCTGAACATTCGTGCCACAATAAGAAGAATTACATTGAAATTATGCTAAGTAGCATTCCACATCAAAAATTATGTTTTTATCATTTACCTACTTGAGGATGAGCAGGAATTAAGCTTGGGGATGCTTGATACGTCTCCTACATATCTATAATTTTTTATTGTTCCATGCTATATTATATTCTGTTTTGGACATTATTGGGCTTTATTATACACTTTTATACTATTTTTGGGACTAACCTATTAACCGGAGGTCCGGCCTAGAATTGCTGTTTTTTTGCCTATTTCAGAGTTTCGCAGAAAAAGATTATCAAACGGAGTCCAAACGGAATGAAACCTTTGGGAACGTGATTTTTGGAACGAACGTGATCCAGAGGACTTGGACCCTACGTCGAGAAAGCAACCAGGAAGGCACGAGGTAGGGGGGCGCGCCTACCCCACCCCCCAGGCGCGCCCTCCATCCTCGTGGGGCCCACGTTGCTCCACCGACGTACTTCTTCCTCCTATATATACCTACGTACCCCCAAACTACCAGATACGGAGCCAAAAACCTAATTCCACCGCCGCAACCTTCTGTACCCGTGAGATCCCATCTTGGGGCCTTTTCCGGAGCTCCGCTGGAGGGGGCATCGATCACGGAGGGCTTCTACATCAACACCATAGCCTCTCTGATGATGTGTGAGTAGTTTACCTCAGACCTTCGGGTCCATAGTTATTAGCTAGATGGCTTCTTTTCTCTCTTTGGATCTCAATACAATGTTCTCCCCCTCTCTTGTGGAGATCTATTCGATGTAATCTTCTTTTGCGGTGTGTTTGTTGAGACCGATGAATTGTGGGTTTATGATCAAGTTTATCTATGAACAATATTTGAATCTTCTCTGAATTCTTTTATGTATGATTGGTTATCTTTGCAAGTCTCTTCGAATTATTAGTTTGGTTTGGCCTACTAGATTGATCTTTCTTGCAATGGGAGAAGTGCTTAGCTTTGGGTTCAATCTTGCAGTGTCCTTTCCCAGTGACAGTAGGGGCAGCAAGGCATGTATTGTATTGTTGCCATCGAGGATAACAAGATGGGGTTTATATCATATTGCATGAGTTTATCCCTCTACATCATGTCATCTTACTTAAAGCGTTACTCTGTTCTTTTGAACTTAATACTCTAGATGCATGCTGGATAGTGGTCGATGTGTGGAGTAATAGTAGTAGATGCAGGCAGGAGTCGGTCTACTTGTCTCGGACGTGATGCCTATATACATGATCATACCTAGATATTCTCATAACTATGCTCAATTCTGTCAATTGCTCAACAGTAATTTGTTTACCCACCGTAATACTTATGCTCTCGAGAGAAGCCACTAGTGAAACCTATGGCCCCCGGGTCTATTTTCCATCATATTAATCTTCCAACCCTTAGCTATTTTTATTGCCTTTTAATTTTACTTTGCATCTTTATCATAAAAATACCAAAAATATTATCTTATCATATCTATCAGATCTCAATTTCGTAAGTGACCGTGAAGGGATTGACAACCCCTTTATTGCGTTGGTTGCGAGGATTTTATTTGTTTGCGTAGGTGCGAGGGACTCGTGCGTGGCCTCCTATTGGATTGATACCTTAGTTCTCAAAAACTGAGGGAAATACTTACGCTGCTTTACTGCATCACCCTTTCCTCTTCAAGGGAAAATCAACGCAGTGCTCAGGAGGTAGCAGCAGCCTCCCTGATGATATGTTGAGAGTCATCATCTCGCTCCTCCCAATCAAATGTGGGGCGCGGACAACCCTCCTTTCCCGGCGGTGGCGCCCCTATGGAACTCCAGCCCTCTCGACCTTATCGACACCCACGAGCTCTGCCATGGCTATCACAAAAGCTTGGATGCGTTCTCCAAGATCCTCGGCAGTCACCTTGGCCCAACCAAAGGCCATAGAATGGGCAAGTTCCGTTCCAACGGCAAGTTCCGTTCCAACGGCAAGGACCGAGCCAAGCTTGATGACTGGTTCCGATCCCCCGCCCTAGATCAGCTCGAGGAGCTCACTTTTGATGATGGGTATATGCGGTTGTTGCCAACATCCGCACTCCGCCTCGCGCCCACGCTGCACATCGCCAAGTTCAGGAACTGCCATTTCCCGCCCCTTAATGATGCGCCCGCTATTATTCTACCATGACTGAAGCACCTCGAGCTCATCGCCGTCTGCCTCTCAAAGGGTGACATGGAGCACCTGCTCCGTGGCAGTACTGCACTCGATTACCTTCGTCTTCAGGCGATCAATGGGTTGAGTACCTTCCACATCACCTCCATGACTCTCCGGACTATTTATGTGTGTTGCTGGTGCGGCACGAAGACATCACAAGATGTGTACCACGGTATGGTCATCCAGTTCACACCTGCACTTGAGAGATTACTTGTAGTTGATCAAGAAGGTCCAACAAGAATCAATGTCATTTCTGCACTGAAATTTACAGTGATGGGCTACTTGTCTGACAAATACTCCGAACTTGTTTTTGGATCCACACCCGTTTAGGTAGAACAGCCGCCTTCTACCTCTCCTTCTACAAATTAACATTATTTCTAATTTTGAAGATGTTTGTTCGTTTTTCATTCAAAAAATGATTCCGACAAGCTTGACCCCGAAACTGCGCATAGTGAAGATCTTGGCACTAGAATCTACCGGGCCCGACCTAGAGCAAGTTGTCAGTTTCCTTAGATGCTTTCCGTGCCTGGAGAAGCTATATATCGAGGTGATGTTCCTTTCCTGTTGAATGTTAACCATAAGGGAGTTCAATTTGTGACACCTTTTTCCAAGTTTACAATGATAATGTACTACGATTTCTGAAGGTTCTTTTGGAGGATTTCAGTACATACATGCCCCCCCATATTGGTTGCTTGATCCATATGGTTACAATCAATAAGCATTTCTCCTTTGGATTCATCTGTATTATTTTTCTTAGGGAACTTTTCATCCACTCCAACCTCTTGTGAAGAAGGATACATTTTTCTAGATTGTAATCAAATGCCCATGTTAATCATGTCAGATCGAAGATGGCATGTTAGTGCATTTTACAAATCCTGCAAACCAAATAGCTAGGCATGTAGTAATGTTCAAAACTGCATCTGGCACTAACACGTTTTCTTCTTTTGCAGATAATATTAGGCCCAGTGGTGGATAATGTGATACAATATAACAATCACGTCGAATGCCTGGATCCGCATCTCTTAGAAATTACTTTGAACTCCTACCGAGGGACCTTACCGAAGATTATATTCACCAGGTTCTTTGTTCTCAGAGCAAGGGTGCTGAAGGAAATGAGGTTTGCCCTACATTTATTTCGCAAAAATGAATGGTTTGTTGATCAGCGCCGGCGCCTGTGGCAGAATGGAGTAGGCTCCACAAATGCTGAATTTCATTTTGGAACTTCAGATGACAGAGTAATCAGAAGTCATCGTGTCAACCCATACATGACTTCTCAGTGGCTGACCCCTTTGCAAAAATTGTGAGGTTTCGAAGCCAGACTTAGAAGTGGTGATATTAGTTTGAACCTCTCTGATATCCATGTTTAGCGGATCAGCGCGAGCATTTGCAGCTGATGAGCTGAATTTCATTTCTAATATCAGTTTGAACCTTCTAATCTTCGAATTTGAGCCATATAACTCTGGAATTTGAACCTTGTAACATTTCGAGCTTTTGTGGTACAATCGTTGAAATGGCATCGTATGAGACTCGTATATTGCTAGAACTATTTTGAACTTAATATGCAATGGTCTTAGATTTTATTAACCATTCTCCAATCAGTTTACCTTGTCGATCTCTCAGCACACGATCTGTATAACTAACTCGACTGCGATCTTCGACATTATTGCACACAATTGGTTTCTTCCACCGTGTGCACTGTAGAGCGCAGAATTAATTATCGCACTCGAGTGTCCATCATCACCCTTCTGTGTAACTTTGACCTCATCACCCAAAGATAAACTTATGACCGAAGTCATTCCACACATTTCGTTTTTACAAAGCTTTTTGCCAATAAACGCCTATGATTTGTCCCTCTTGTAGCCGACGCGTGGCCAAATTAGCCGGGCGGGAAGCTTGTGCAGTAAACAGCGCGGTAGCGCGGGAACAGGCTCATCGATGATACATTTGGCGCCTCTTCGTGCCCACACATGCGGTGAAGTGTTGTCAAGCGTGCACTGGAATCCTCCACTATGAACGCCGTGACAAGACATGACGTTTACAGACCGGCCGGCCCCCATTTATTACAGCGGCCATTTAACCTACCCTTGTGTCTCTTCAACCTTTTGATCACGCCCCACCATTGCAAGAAGCACACCTACCACAAGAAATTCTTCGAGGGTATCCTACACGGCTCCAATGGCGCTCCGAGCGGCTGCCGACGACGAGCAGCAGTTCACCATGCGTGCCGTGGTGGACACCCACAGAAGGTTCATGGACCTCTCGGTGGTGTACACCAACGACTCGGTCTGGGTGGAGCACTCCATCCACATCAAGGAGCTGTTGCTTGCCGAGGAGAAGTACAAGGTGGTCGGGTTCGACCTCGAGTACACCCGCGCTCGTGCAGGGTCTCGTCCCAAGGTCGCCGTCGCCCAGATGTGCGTGCGCCACCACGTCCTTGTCTACCACTACTGCCTGGCCACAAGGCCTTGCGAGCGTTTCGCCTGGTTTGTCAACAGCCCCCACTACATGTGCTATGGTGGACATCACCAACGATGTAAAGGCGCTTGAGAATTCGGGCATCGCCTGCCAGAATCTTGTCGACATCCAGGGCCAATACAAGATCTGGGGCAGCAAGGAGCATGAGAAGGACTCAAAGGTTCACCTCGCCGATGCCATCATCGACTCCTACTACAGAGACATGAAGGATTCGTGCAAAAAGGACAAGCGTGCTTGGCACTCGGCCTGGCTGGAGAAACTCGACAAAGCTCACGTCGTGTACGCGGCCAAGGAGGCGTACACGAGCTATGACATGTATAGGCGGATCGTTGACATGAGGAGGTGCCTCCTTCCCCAAAACGGCCAGGGATCTAGCCGGAAGCAGAGCAATGGCAAGCATCGTCGCAACAATAAGTAGATGATTAGATCCTCGTTTCTCCTACTTTAGTATGCATGTAATTGCTTTCTTTGGATTGTGGAAATGTTATGTGTGTAGTCACTTGTGTAATTGTGTGCTTAATTTGGTAACGGAATGCTGTCTTTTTAAGTATATATGTTGATGCTCTATAGACAGAGCGTACATGTTGTGCGGACAAAGAAAATCACATCGCACACAGACTAAACAATGGAACCCGTCGGTGATGTTTTCATCAATCACTCACAATTGTATACCAGCAATCGTTTGCTCACAACACACATGACTTGTTAGCAGTAATCGTCTATGTTGTTATCGGTCTTCGCACCCGTTTCCGATTACAGACTTGTTTGCCTCGTATCACACACATCTTGTTCATTTGAACCGTTTCTGTTCTCATGTCTCAACGCAAACAGTTCATCCGAGTGAACCGCATGCCGTATATCGCACACACCTTTGATCTGGCTGACCGTTTCTTTCGTGTTGCCTAATCACAAACAGTTCATCCGAGTGAACTATATGATGTACATCGCACACACCTTCATCTGGCTGCCCTTTTATTTTGTTCCTCCTCATCGCAAACGGTTAATTGAGCTGAACCGTATGCCCTCCATCGCTCACGCAACTAAAATCTGAGCCGTGTTTGATGCATCCTCCATCGCAAACGTTTTGCACCTTTTTTGACAGTTTTTTGCACCACCGTTTGCGATTATGGCATCGCACACAGTTTCGTCGAAGGGTCTCTGATCGTAGTGTCGCGTTAGCAGCAGCCTGCAGTAGTGGTATGTATGTATGTATGTATGTATGTATGTATGTATGTATGTATGTATGTATGTATGTATGTATGTATGTATTGTGTGTATTGTGTCATTAAACTTTACTACGTGCAATCTCGTACCTTCAAGATATTCTCACGAGGGACACACAATATCATAACACGAAGAAACTTAAACCGCACTGCAGTTGTTGATATGTGGTTCTCCATCTAGAAGTGCCCGGGATGAGCCAATTAAAAGAAGTAAATTTACTAAAGTCTATTTCACCAACATGGTCATTGACCCCTAATTTTTGTGTTAACAAGTGGTTAGTGCTTCTAGCTCATAGTTAGTGACCCAAAGTGAGATCGTGAGCCACATTTATGAGTTCTTCATTGGCCTATGGGAAACGGCCAAGGAGAAAAGACTCAGCCTCCGGGAAGATTTGTGGGACCCATCGGAGAAAGTATCTCAGCAGGAGAACGATGCCCTAACCTTCTGTCCCGCCGCAAGAAATAGATAGGGCCCTTGCTGACATGAAGATCGACACGGCGCCAGGTCCGGACGGATGGCCTGTGGGGTTCTTCAAAAAGTTTTGGCATGTCCTTAGACACCAGTTCTATGCGATCGTGAACGGCTTCGCCCTAGGCACAATGGATCTGTCCCTCCTTAACTACGGTGCCATTTGCCTGATCCCTTAGGTCAAAGGAGCGGACACCATCAAGCTATTCTAGCCAATCGCCCTCATTAACGTACCCTTCAAGATCTATGCTAAGGTCTACGCCACTAGGCTGGCGCCAGTTGCACAACGCATAATTCTCAATAGCCAAACGACCTTCCTCAAGGGTAGGAATATTCTTGAAGGCCCGATTGCGCTCGTAGAGATAGTTTACGAGATGAAGCGCACCAAGCAGAAGGAAGTTACCCCAAAATTAGACTTCGAAAAGCCTATGACCATGTGAACTGGGAGTTCGTGTGTGAGGTCCTCCTGAAAAAGGGTTTTGAGGCAGGATTTGTGCATCGTATCATGCACCTGATCTGCAGAGGGCACACCGCGGTTATAATTAACAGAGAGATGGGAAAAAATTCCGCAACAAAAAAGGGCTCCATCAGGGAGACCCCATCTTGCCGCTGATTTTCAACTTCGTTGTGGATGTCCTGTCGGCAATGGTAGCCAAAGCCAGGGTGGCGGGCCACATCAAGGGGCTGGTGTCCCACCTCATCCATGGGGGGTGACCCACCTCCAATACGTTGATGACACGATGGTGCTGTTCGAGCCAGATGATCACAACATTGCCTCTATCAAGCTCCTATTGCTATCCTTTGAAATCTTATCAGGTTTGAAAATCAACTTCCTGAAAAGCGAGGTCGTCACTGATATGTCTCCAACGTATCTATAATTTTTGCTTGTTACATGCTGTTATATTATCATTCTTGGATGGTTTACAATCATTTTATAGCAACTTTATATCATTTTTTGGGACTAACCTATTGACATAGTGCCCAGTGCCAGTTGCTGTTTTTTGCTTGTTTTTTTATTTCACAGAATATCAGTAGAAAACAGAGTCCAAACATAGTGAAACTTTTTGGAGAATTTTTTCGGACCAGAAAACACAACATGGGCCAAAGAAGTACCAGAGGGGAGGCCCGAGGTGGGCATAACCCACTAGGGTGCGCCAGGAGTCCCAGGCGCGCCTAGGGGGTTGTGCCCCCTCGGTGACCTCCCGCACCGCCTCTTTGCCCTATAAATTGCCACATATTGCAGAAACTCTAGGGTAGTCAACAAACACAATTCCAGCCGCCGCAAGTTCCAGAACCACGAGATCCAATCTAGACACCATCGCGGAGGGGTTCATCATCCTCATTGGTGCCTCTCCGATGATGCGTGAGTAGTTCATCATAGACTTACGGGTCCGTAGTCAGTAGCTAGATGGATTCCTCTCTCTCTTTTGATTCTCAATACAATGGTCTCTTGGAGATCTATTTGATGTAACTCTCTTTTTGCGGTGTGTTTGTTGGGATCCGATGAACTTTGAGTTTATGATCAGATCTTTATCCATGAATATATTCGAGTCTTCTTTTGATCTCTTATATGCATGATTATTTATAGCCTTGTATTTCTTCTTGGAAT
The DNA here is from genome assembly GCF_018294505.1 of Triticum aestivum. Lineage (NCBI taxonomy): Eukaryota > Viridiplantae > Streptophyta > Magnoliopsida > Poales > Poaceae > Triticum > Triticum aestivum. The sequence continues at coordinate 317,323,091 of NC_057802.1, forward strand.
CTTTGGTTTAGTTAGGCCAACTAGATCGACTTTTCTTGCCATGGGAAGAGGTGCTTTGTGATGGGTTCGATCGTGCGGTGTTCTTTCCCAGTGACAGAAGGGGCAGCAAGACACGCGTGTATCATTGCTATTAAGGATAACAAGATGGTGGCTATTCCTACATGAATAGATCTCATCTACATCGTGTCATCATTCTTATTGCATTACTCAGTTTCTCCATGAACTTAATACACTGGATGCATGCTGGATAGCGGTCGATGTGTGGAGTAATAGTAGTAGATGCAAGCAATGGCCGGTCTACTAATCTTGGACGTGATGCCTATATATTGATCATTGCCTTGGATATCGTCATAATTATTCGATCTTCTATCAATTGCCCAACAGTAATTTGTTTACCCACCGTGTGCTATTTTCTCGAGAGAAACCACTAGTGAAATCTACGGCCCCCGGGTCTATTCTTTTATCATATTTGCTTTCCGATCTATTATTTGCCACTTTTATTTTCAGATTTATTATTTCAAAAACCCAAAAATACCTTTTTGCACTTTTTTGCTATTTCTTTTATTTCGCGTTTTATCGAGACCTATTTATCCAATCTACACAATTTTTATCGCGTCAACTTGACAATCTCTGGCGCCGTTACCCAAAAAAGGGATTGACAACCCCTTATAAGCGTCGGGTTGCAAGTATTTGTTCTTTGTGTTCATGTACCATTTACATAGTGTTGCTTGGTTCTCCTACTGGATTGATACCTTGGTTTCATAACTGAAGGAAATACCTACCGTAGATGTGATGCATCATCCCTTCCTCTTTGGGGAAAAACCGACATAGTTCAAGCGGCATCAAAAGGAGTTTCTGGTGCCGTTGCTGGGGAGACATCATCAACATCTATCAGGTTCCTAATCACAAATCTCATCTCCTTTCAATTTACATTATTTTCCCTTTGCCTCTCGTTTTCATCTCCCCCACTTCACAAAAAAATGTCGTTTTATTCGGCCTCTTTTTCGTTTGCCGTTTTCTCGTCAGATTTCTTTTTGTGTGCAATCTTGTTTGCGTAGTTCCGATGTCTCAGAGACAGTATTATGAAGTTCCTTACCCCAATATTTTTTTTCTGAAATTGAGAAAACTACAAAGGAATATATGACTACACAATTTGAGCACAATAAATATTTCACCGAAGAACCTAAGGAACACTCTGTCGTGTTAGATGCTATAACAAAACAACTTGATGATATTAGTAGAGAAGTTTGTAATCTCCAATCTAAGTATGCTTTTTGCTGAATATTTGCTAGGAAAAATATCCGATGCACAAGCTACCCTAGTAAATCAGATGGCCGCTAAACCAATCGTTGGTACGTGTCGGTCCTAAACAAACGGTTTTTTAACCCCTTTCTGTGACGGCATTTGGAACCGTCGCCAAGTGAGTGTGGGCGATAGGGGGGGTCCTTCCCACACGACCGAGAAAACGTCGGGGATATGCCCTCCTGGCACACACGTTCGGCAAAATGAGGTCGTGTGCGACCGGCGAGCACTCAAATACGGAAATACGTACAGTAGAGCTAAAAAATACAATTATACGGCAAAATTGTTTCCGGTCGCAAGTACATGCCACACAGTCAGTCCCCGCTAAATGTTTCTGTTTGTATGCACATCCCACACAGTCGCTCCAAGGAAAACGTTTCCGTTCACAGGTACATCACACACAATTTTCCCGTTAAATTGTTTGCGTTATTGAATGTATCACACACGGTCCGTAGAAGAAACTGTGTGGCAAAGGCTGTCCATCACACACGGTTTTTATGTGGTAAACGTTTGCCCAAGGTGGCCTAACGCAAACATTTTTCAAGAGAAAGTCGTGTGTGATTGTTCATTGATCCAACACGGTTTATTCCTAGAAACTGTGTGCGTTGCCTGAGGTCATCGCCCACGGTATTTTTCAACAACCGTTTGCAACAGCAAAACCAAATTATCAGGCAAATTCGCCATTAGCAGGCTAATTATCTGATTATTCATAATCCATTTATTAATCTAATTGACATTTCATATTATGCACACAATATATTTCATTTCCATATTAAGGAAGCAGAATTTCATAATTGAAATACATCAGAGTACAACATGATATAGCTTCAGCACTCAGCTACCCCATTACACAACTGCACCAGCAGCAAGTTCCACATGCAACATGTAGACCCTTTCGAAATTAGCATCATAGACGGTATATAGACATATGCATCTCATCTGGAAAACTGCTGAAGCGGAAGACGAATATTGAGCCTTCATTCATGTTGAATGTCTTTGCAACTTTAGGCCAGTGCCTGTGGATGATTGACCGTCCGTCCTTCGTCCTCTTAAGGAACACTTCAATATTGAACCGTGGGTGTTGTATGAAAACCTTCCTCGCCTCCTGACCATAGAGGTGGTTTGAGAGGTAATCATCAGTGAACTGCTTTGGAAAGGCCTGAAAACAAGGATGTGCATAATTATCTTCTCTATATTGGAAATGGGGCAAAGGAATAAAAAAACGGCAAGGTATAATAGTTAGTACCATCTTGTAATGAACTGATGTCAAAGATCTTCCTGAGTTTCTTGATTTGATTGATATTCATGGACAACACATTTCCCCATATGCAAAAAGGGTCGAACAGTGGGTCAAAACCTCCGACAGCATGACCTACATGTGCACGACCAAATTGTTAAAAACCAAAATATTAGAATGGTTCCTGCAATTGCACAATAATGTGCTATTAGACAATGGACCATGCATGTGCTAACCTCAATTGTAAACCTCAGTGCTTCCCATTTTTTCCCTGCAACACATATAAGGTAGTTAGTCATGAGGTTAAGTAAGGGTTCGCATGCTATCAGTAAAATATGTTGATGAAACATAAGCACATTACAGATTCATCAGATTAATTGAAGCCACACAAAAAACCCATTTACCCAAACCAAGCATGATTAAGAACTAGGAAATATAGCACTTGTATATGTTTCTCATGTATTAAGTGCAACCAAATTCGATTTATTCCTCACATGCACAACAATACAAAATTCTACCCACGACAACTGGACATTGTATTGCAGAATTGAACCAAGCAGTTAATTAAACACCACAACAAATGAATCAAATATTAACTGAGCACCACATTGCACAATATAACATACTCCTAATAGAAGATCAGATAGTTAACCAAACAGATAACTACAGCCAATTGTAGCAATTGTCTTTGTTTCCTATGTATTTACTACAGCCAAATTCAGTTTATTCCTCACATGGTATACAATAACAGAATGCACCCACAATTTTGTAATGATAAGTTCGATTTATTTCTCACATGGAAGACAATACAAAATTGCAACTTGAAGAATTGAACATCACATTTGAATAATTGAACCAAACAGTTAACTGAAGACGACAACTAATTAACAAAACAGTTAATAAGTGAGCACCACAGTGCACGACATATAGAACATATACACTAGAGCAACAGATTGAATGGTAAAATTAGATAGCACAATTCACTAGAATTTGTGAGGGAAAGTTAGGACCAGCACACGCAACGGGTAAATGGAGCATGCTTAACCAGCGTAGCTAGAAAATGGCAAGGTGCTCCTTCAAGATCTGGGGGTCGACACGAATGGCAGCCATCGCGACCTCATCCGCGCGTGCGGCCGCGATTTGCTTCTCCGCTGCGAAATGCTCCTTGAGGTCCTGGCTATACTTCGTGCACCTTGGCTTAGGCCGGCGCTTATTTGGTGGAGGGGTCGGTGATTTGGGTGGAAGGTGTCGCGCTCGCGCCGGCTGTTGGGGCATGTGGGATGTGGAAGGAGGAGGAGGATGGGGGTCGGGTGTGGATTACCTGCCTGGATAGGGGAGGCCAAGCAGCGTGAAGGAGGGTCACCGACGAGGAGGCGGCGCTGCAAGCAACGAGTGAAGGTTTCAACTTGGAAAAGGAAGGCGGAAAGAGGGGAAATGTGGCTTTTGGTAAGGGGGAGGGGGCGGGGAGGTAGATATTATCACGGAAGCCGAAAATTTGGAATCGCTTCAGCAAAAAAACTGGCGTGCAAAGTGTCATCAGACACGGTCCATTATTCAGAACTGTGTGCGATATGTGGACATCACAAACGATTCAGATAGCTTAACCCGTGTGTGATGAGTTTGAACGTCAAAAGTTTTGGTTCCAATTTTCATGGTTATAGTGGTCATCCACGTCATTGCATAATTTGGGTACACAAAAAAGACTACAGCACACCCACACTTCTTAATCGAGCAAGTTCAGCAATTAAACAGAGCTAGCTGACCTAAACATTACTCTAACAAATTAAAGACCGGCGCTCTTAATTAAACAAAACAAAGAGTACTACTACGGCTGGTGCTCGTCGATCTCTGCCGCCGCCTCCATGTCCAGCTCGCGCCCGACGGTCTCCTGGGGAAGGAGCTCCATGGCATCCATCGCACCATACTCGACAAGCATCTCGCCATCCGCGTCCGCCATCTCTTTGGAAATGGCCGCCAGGAGCTGGGCGTGGGCGGACACGATCTGGGCTTGGACGGGCTCCGTCGTCGGAAGGTATGCGGCGAAGGAACGGATGGCTGCTCGAACGCTCTCGGCGATTGCCAGCTCTTCGGTTGTGGGTTGCCGACCGTTGTCCAAGAAGCTTCGTTTGATTTGTGCGGTGACCGCCAGGAGCTGGGCGTGGGCGGTCTTGACATGGTCGTGGGAGGCCTCCATCAGGGCTAAGGCCGCCGCTGCGGAACGGACTGCTGTTGTGCCGCTCTCGCCAGTTGCTATCCCCGAGGCAGATGTTGCTGCCGCCACCTGAGAAGCAACAGCGGCCATTTGGCTGCCTTTGCCGCCTAGTCGCAGATTGCGGCCGCGCTCATGCACCTTGTTAGCACGCGCATGGCGGCTACGGCCGCGCTCTCACCGGAGTGGGCCACCGAAGTTGCCCTCACGACGCGAGTCCATGTGTCCATCTTTCACCGACAACGATTGAACAGTGAAATGATATTTGGGGAGCGAGCTAGTGTGCTTGAGACGCTGGCTGTGGACTGTAGCCGACGCACCTTCTCGCTTAAGCCATAGGCGTAATATACACCGACGGTGCTCCAGGATATTTTGTGCTGCATCTCACACGGTTGCTGATAATAAAATGTGTGCGATCTACTTGATTTTTCATCTTGATTTGAATTACATAATGGGGTCACAGTGGCAATGGATGGTGTTTGAATTGCTAGACCTTTTATCTGGAGTGAACATGCAACTATATGTCTGTCGTAAAAGAATTGGAATTATTCAGGGTTTGTTTGAACATTTTTATACATTAAATTGGTTTTCTAGCCATTTCAGGTGAACAATTCAAATTTGAACTACATGCACATGCTCCAGTGCATATAAATTGGTTGAAAAATCAAATTTGTGTCCTTGGGTGCATGCTTAGGTCCCATGCAAGACATGGGAATGAATTTCAAACACCAGGGCACCGTTGATTGCCGGCAAAACATTGAGATGCCTGGTTTTTAAATTCTAGTAAATCCAAAATTCTGTTAACCATTCACGTGACGCCATGTGTCTTGGTTTTAATGGCTGTAGGAGGTGCCGTGCGGACAGCTGCTTGAACTTGACTGAACGGAAGGCGTGCAAGCGCCGTCCAGTGTGTAGGCTGACCGAGAGGCGTGCAAGCTCTCCTCGAGTGCGCAGGCTCAAAAGGAAGCGTGCGAGCTGTACGCTGCGCAGGCTCACTAGGAAGTGAGCCCTTTGACTTCCATGGCTGCCCGCCTTGCTCGTATCCTCTCCATTAATGGCGCCCAAGCCGCAGTTTAATTCGCTTTTTAAATATAAAACACTCATCGCAAACTTTTAGTTAGAACTCCCGTATGCAAACCGACAACTTCCCCAGGAAGCCAAGAGAAAATGTGCCGAGCAGGATTTCTGCAGCTCTTGATCGCATACGTTTTAGATAGAACAACCGTATGCAAAGTGAGAGCAGCGCAGGATTTGTGCATCTCTTCAACGCAAACGGTTGTTTTGCATGACCTGTGTGCAACCACGTACAAACAATTTGGTAAGATTTGTCAATCTTTGTAACAGTGCGATTTGTCAAAATATGATGCTAAAAATCACTAGCAGTATCTAATTTTTGCAACTAAAATTCAGTAATTAAGCATAGATTTCGTTCATAGATTAAGCAGTCGTTCTTAAATTTATACAAAGAGTTCAACTCGACAGCTGAACCGACCAAACTTTTCCCCAATTGTTGCCAACCACGTACTGAAATAGCTAGTTCAACTATATATACTAGCTAATTTTAAGTACGTTGTATAGTTCCACCACATCTAAAGTCAGATGAACTGAACAAAATAGCCCCTAAATACTACTACTACTACAATTGCGGAGGGGCTTTGTACTACTTCCGGATGCCTCTCCTCTGCCGAGCGCGCTCAGTAAGAGGCGGAGGAGGAGGAGCCTACCGACGAGCTGGGCAACTGCAATGCGCTGCCTGCCGCTAATGCAGCTTCAGCGACGCTCACCTCGAACGCCCTCTGCCGCTCCAGACGACCCCTCTCGAAGCAGTGGTTCTCCTTGTAGATCTCCTGATTCCTCGCCTCCGAGGCGGCGTGTGCTGCGGCCACGGCGGCGGTAAGGCTCTTTGCGTGCTCGACGAGGCGCTCCTCCTCCTCCCGCAGGAACTCGGTGTAGCGCGCAAGGTCGCTGAGGCACGTGCGGGCATCCACCTCCGCCTCCCTCCTTCAGGCGGCGGTGGCGGAGTGGGTGATGACCCCGGCGATCGACGGTGGGCTGGCGGCCACGGCGGCCGACGACGGGGTGGCGGCCACGACCACCACCTCCCGCCTTCGGGCCGCGGTGGCGGAGCAGGTGATGGCCATAGTGGCCGGTAGTGGGGTGGCGGCCACGACGGCCACCTCCCGCCTTCGGGCCGTCGCGGCAGAGCGGGCGATGGCCCTGGCTTTCGACGGTGGTGTGGCGGCAACGGCGGCCGGCAACAGCTGCCGACGGGCACCGGCGGCGGAGCGTGTGGTGGGTGTTCTGCGCACACCCAACAGGGACGCCACGCGCACTACACTATGCCGGGGACTGCGCTGCCGCCGCGGTGTAGCCTCCCAGCTGGAGCTGTCCTCTGATGACGGCGGAGTGGCTGAGCGACGATGACGGACTGGTGCCATTGGCGATTGTGGGAGAAGCAGACGAGATAAGTTACAGGGATGGAGGGGAAAATGCGACGCAGGACTCGCCGGCCGTGAGGGTTTTTATAGCAGGCCGGTAAGCATAGGGATTTTGGGGGATTTCACCGAGTTGGGCGGGAAGCTTGCACGGGAACCTGCGAGGTTGCGTGGGAACGGGCTCACCGACGATTCATTGGCGCCACCATTTGGCAAAAACAATGCCCCCGCGCGCTGCGCAACCTTGCGCTATAAGCCGTCTGCGGCAGCGGGGTGACAGGACGTGCGAGAGGAGGACGAAAGGCCTTGCGAGTTAATTACCTACTATACCAGTCCTGGTTTATAAGTATGATTTAACTAATAAAATACGAATGCATGTCGCCAAAGATTATATAGTTGGATTTGTATTTGAACATAGTTTCCAATTATATAATTTTAAAAACATGCATTAACATTTTGTTGGTTAAATTTGAGGGCAAAGTATGGCACGGAATATAAAGGAGACTATTGACTAGACGGAGGTGGTAGCACACGGGCGCTCTCTACGCAGCGACGCAACTGTCGGCCGGCTTGTAGGCGACCATTTCCTGCGTGTTCAACTGCTCTATGCGTGTGGTTGCTTGCGGTTCAGGCGGCCGCGGCGCTCTCTACCCGCATCCCGCCATGTGCGCTCTGCTCTCGCGTCCCTCTGGGTGCTCTACTCTCGTCCCTCCATGCTCACTGCTAGTGTTTGGGGCCCGCGCATGATCACGCACGTTCGTGCGCAAGCAGCTGCGCCGGGCGCGGCGCGACAATGCAGTTACCCGATGCAAAAACTGCCATGCGGACGCGCCGAGAATCCATGCCGCCCGGCCCCCTTTTATTCCTGTGGACCTTCATCTCTCGTCTCACACGATACAATAAGCACACCCACGAGGACACATACAGAGAGGACATCCAACGGTTCCAATGGCGCTCCCCGTGGCTCCAATGGCGCTCCCAGCGGCCGACGACGACAACGGCGGGCAGTTCACCATGCATCACGTAGTGGACACGCACGTGAGGGGGAAGGCCCTCTCAGTGGTGTACACGAACTATCCGGTCTCGGTGGAGAGCTCCATCCAAACTATGGAGCAATTCCTTGCCGAGGACAAGTACCGAGTGGTCGGCTTCGACCTCGAGTACACCATCGGTCGTGCTGGGCACGATCAGAAGGTTGCCGCCGCCCAGTTGTGCGTGCGACATGACATCCTCGTCTACCACTTCCACCTTGCCATAAGGCCTTGCGAGCGTTTCTCCAGGTTTATCAACAGCTCCGACTACAGTTTCGCTACGGTGGACACCACCAACGATCTAAAAGCGCTCAAGGTTTCAGACATGAAATGCCCGAATCTTGTCAACATCCAACACCACTACAAGGTCTGGGGCAGCGACAAAAACAAATTGAACTCCCTGGTAGACCTCGCCTCGGCCATCATCGACCCCTACTACACGAAGATGAAGGAAGAGAGCAATAAGGACAAGAACGTCTGGCACAGTGTGTGGCATAAGAGACCGGATGAACAACATGTCAAGTACGCGGCCATGGACGCGTACACAAGCTACGAGATGTACAGGCGGATCGTTGACATGAGGAACTGTCTTCTTCCTGACAAAGACGAGGGATCCAGCCACATAACAGTGGCGGGAGCGTCACAAGAAGTAGATGACTAGACGATCGTTTCTCCTACTTTAGAATGCATGCAATTGTTTATTGAGGTGTGTGCGAATGATCTGTATAGTCACTTATGTAATTGGATGTTTATTTCAGTTATATATATATATATGTGTGTGTGTGTGTGTGTGTGTATACATGTTATTCTACTATAGATAGAGCAATTCACACGGCTTATTAGGAGCAATTGTCTGTGTTATTATTGGTCTTCGCACACATTTCAGATTACGGACCTGTTTGCCGCGTATCACACACATCTTCTTCAGTTGAACAGTTTCCATTGCGTTGCCTAATCACACACAGTTCATCCCCGTGAACCATATGCTGTATATCGCACACGCCTTCATCTGGCTGCCCGTTTCTTTTGTGCCTCCTCATCCCAAACAGTTAATTGAGCTGAACCGTATGCCCTGCATCGCACACGCAACTAAATTCTGAACCGTGTTTGATGCATGTGTCATCACAAACGTTTTGCAACTTTTTTGATGGTTTTTTACACCACCGTTTGCGATTATGGCATCGCACACAGTTTCGTCGAAGGGTATCTGACCATAGTGTCATGTTTGGACCATCCTGCAGTAGTGAATTTCTTTGGAAGATAAAAATGATAAAGATCTTAAAATGATTGGTGTTTCTTCTATTGATTCCTTGCTTAGTAAAATTAAAGCTGATGATAAAGGGACTGAAGAGGAGTCAACTTTAGCTAGAACGCGTCCCGATAATTCGGAGGGTGAAAATCTTGTTGAAAAATTGATAAAAGTGGGTTCGGAGAGGTCAAAACTTTAACTAGTGAGGTTCCCACTCTTTTGGATTACAAAGACTTTAATTATGATAATTGCTCTTTGATTGATTGTATTTCTTTGTTGCAATCCATGATAAATTCACCCCATGCTTATGAACAAAATAAAGCTTTTACTAAACATATTGTTGATGCCATGATGAAAGCTTTGGAAGAAAAATTGGAACTAGAGATTTCAATTCCTAGAAAATTGCATGATGAATGGGAACCTACTATCAAAGTCAAGATTAAAAATTGTGAGGGTTTTTCTTTATGTGATTTGGGTGCTAGTGTTTCCACAATTCTGAAATCTCTATGTGATGTGCTTGGTCTTACAGATATTGAAGAATGTTCTCTTAATTTACACTTGGCGGATTCTACTATTAAAAAGCCTTTGGGAAGAATTAATGATGTTCTTATTCTTTCAAATAGGAATTATGTGCCCATAGATTTTATTGTTCTTGATATTGATTGCAATCCATCTTGTCCAATTATACTTGTTAGACCGTTTTTACGTACTATAGGTGTCATGATTGATATCAAAGAAGGCAATATTAAATTTCAATTTACACTAAGAAAGGGTATGGAACACTTACCTAGAAAAAGAATTAAGCCACCATATGAATCAATCATGAGGGAATCCTATGGATCAAAAACTAAAGAAGACAATACTTGAATCTATGCATTATGCGGCATAAAACGATAGCGCTTGTTGGGAGGCAACCCAATGAATAAAATTTATTTTTACCATTTTCTTTCTGTTCTTGAGTGTTTGCACAATTATGCTACTGTTATGATTGTGTTTTTTATGTTTTAATTAGTGTTTGTGCCAAGTAAAGCCTTTGGGATCATGTTGGGTGATAGTTGATTTGATCCTGTTGAAAAGCAAAAACTTTTTGCGCCAGTAACAGAATTTTGTAAACTCACAGAAGCGTGATAAAAATCCTGATTTTTGCACATAAGATTGACATACAAATTTCTGATGCGGCTTGAAGCAACGTCGGTATTTCCCCAAAGAGGAAAGGATGATGCAGCACGGCGATGGTAGGTATTTCCCTCAGTTATAGGACCAAGGTTATCGAACCAGTAGGAGAACCAAGCAACACAACGTAAATAGCCCCTGCACACAAATAACAAATACTCGCAACCCGACGTGTAAAAGGGGTTGTCAATCCCTTTCGGGTAGCGGCGCCCCAAGATAGGCAAACGGACGTGAAATAAATTGTAGTAGATTGATAGATCGAACGCCAAATAGAATAAACTGCAGCAAAATATTTTTATATTTTTAGTTTAATAGATCCGAAAATAAAAGCAAAGAAAAATATATCGCAAAGGCAAATAATATGAGAAATAGACCCAAGGGCGGTAGGTTTCACTAGTGGCTTCTCTCGAGAAAAATAGCAAACGGTGGGTAAACAAATTACTGTTGGGCAATTCATAGAAGTTCAAATAATCACGACGATATCCAGGCAATGATCATTATATAGGCATCACGTCCAAGATTAGTAGACCGACTCATGCCTGCATCTACTACTATTACTCCACACATCGACCGCTATCCAGCATGCATCTAGTGTATTAAGTTCATGGGGAAACGGAGTAATACAATAAGAACGATGACATGATGTAGACAAGATCTATCTATGTAGAGGTAGACCCCATCGTTTTATCCTTAGTAGCAACGATACGTACGTGTCGGTTCAACTTCTGTCACTGGGATCAAGCACCATAAGATAGAACCCGCTACAAATCACCTCTTCCCATTGCAAGATAAATAAATCCATTTGGCCAAACAAAACCCAAATATCAGAGAAGAAATACGAGGCTATAAGCAATCATGCATATAAGAGATCAAAGAAACTCAAATAACTTTCATGGATATAAAATGATAGATCTGATCATAAACTAAAAGTTCATCCGATCCCAACAAACACACCACAAAAAGAGTTACATCATATGGATCTCCAAGAGACCATTGTATTGAGAATCAAACGAACGAGAGGAATCCATCTAGCTACTAACTACGGACCCGAAGGTCTACAAAGAACTACTCACGCATCATCAAAGAGGCACCAATGGAAGTGGTGAACCCCTCTGTGATGGTGTCTAGATTAGATCTGGTGGTTCTGGATTCTGCAGTGGCTGGAATTGATTTTCGTCGACTCCCCTAGGGTTTCTGGAATATTGGGGTATTTATAGAGCAAAGAGGCGGTCTGTGGGGCACCCGAGGTGGGCACAACCCACCAGGGCGCGTCTGGGCCTCCTGGCGCGCCCTGGTGGGTTGTGCTCCCCTTGGAGCACCCCCCAGGCGCTGCCTTGGCCTATTGGGTGTCTTCTGGTCCATAAAAAATCTCCGTGAAGTTTCGTTGCATTTGGACTCCGTTTGGTACTGATTCCTGCGATGTAAAAAACATGCAGAAAACAGCAACTCGCACTTGGCACTATGTCAAAAGGTTAGTACCAAAAAAATGATATAAATGATTATAAAACATCCAAGATTGATAATATAACAGCATGGAACAATCAAAAATTATAGATACGTTGGAGACGTATCAGCATCCCCAAGCTTAACTCCTACTCGTCCTCGAGTAGGTAAGTGATAAAAACAGAATTTTTTATGTGGAATGCTGTCTAACATGTCATCTCATATTCTTTTCTTTATAGCATGGACATTTGGACGTTTATGTGATTCAAAGCAATAGTCTAGTTTTGATATGATAACTTAAATACTCAAGCATATCAACAAGCAACCATGTCTTTCAAAATATCAACGCTAAAATAAGTTATCCCTAGCCCATCATGCTCAATCATGGATCCATTCATGAAACACACTCGCATATTAACTACACCCAATACTCAAGTATGATCATAGTGCCTCCTAGTTGGTGCTTTTATAAGAGAAGATGGAGACTCAAATTCAAAAATAAAAATTGCATAAAGTAAAAGAAAGGCCCTTCGCGGAGGGAAGTAGGGATTTGTAGAGGTGCCAAAGCTCAAAGCGAAAAACCTAGAGATAAAAACATTTTGGGAGGTGTGTCTTTCCCACCAACGAAAACGACTTAGAGTTCCCAACACTTTCCATGCTAGATATATCATAGGCAGTTCCCAAACAGAAAATAAAATTTATTCCTTTTTCCACCATACTTTCACTTTCCATGGCTAGCCGAATCCACAGTTGCCTTCCATACCAACACTTTCCAAAGAATTTATTGTTTCACAACATAAAGTAAATTCATTTTTTCATTTCGAGACTGGGCATCCCTAATACCTTGGCCTTACTCTCGTGCAATGACAAGTGAATAAACACTCATCGTGAGAATAACACATCTAGCATGGAAAATATTAGCCACCCCTCATCGCTCCGCAAGTGGTATGAACACACAAAAGAGAAGTTTATTTGAAAATTAGAGATGGGACATACAAATTTGCTTAGAACGGCAAAAGAATACCGCATATAGGTAGATATAGTGGACTCATGTGGCAAAACTGGTTTAAAGGTTTTTGCATGCACAAGTAGAGATCATACTTAGTGCAAAATGAAGGCTACCAAAAGATTGAGAAGCGACCAACCAAGAAATGAATAATCTCATAAGCGAGCATTAAGCATAATTAACACCAAATAATGCACCAAAAGTAGGATGTAATTTCATTGCATGACTACTGAATTTCGTGCTTGCATAGGGAATCACAAACCTTAACACCAATATTCTTACTAAAGCATAATTACTCATCAATATGACTCACATATCACATCATCATACCTCAAAACTATTACAAAGAATCAAGTTTGTTTTGCCCACTGATCTTCATGAAAGCTTTTATTATATCCTTCTTGGATATCTATCACTGTGGAACTAATTTTCATGTGTTTCTTTTGATAAGCTCAAACAAATATAAGTGAAGATCATGAGCATAATATTTCTTTCTCTCAAATTAATCTAAGTGAAGCAAGAGAGAATTTCTTGAAAATTTTACTAACTCTCAAATAAATCTAAGTGAAGGAAGAGAGTATTTCTTCAAAAATACTAAAGCACACCATGCTCAAAAGATATAAGTGAAGCACTAGAGCAAATCCATAGCTCATAAAAGATTTAAGTGAAGCATAGAGAGCAATTCTAACAAGTCATGGCATAATTTTGGATCTCTCAAATAGGTGTGTCCAGCAAGGAATCAAGACTTAAAACACAAAATAAAACAAGCAAAGACTCATATCATACAAGACGCTGCAAGCAAAACGCATAGTATGTGACGAATAAAAATATAGCTTCGAGTAAAATACCGATGGTCGTTAGAAGAAAGAGGGGATGCCACTTGGGGCATCCCCATGCTTAGTTTCTTGCTATCTTTGGATAATAGCTTGGGATGCCGGGGCATCCCCAAGCTTAGGCTCTTCTTACTCCTTATTCCTTCATCCATCGTAAGATAACCCAAAACTTGAAAACTTCAATCACACAAAACTCAACAAAACCTTCGTGAGATCCGTTAGTATAAGAAAGCAAATCCCTACTATAAGTATTGTAGCAAACCAATTCATATTTTTTTCTTGCATTATATCTACTGTATTCCAACTTTTCTATGGCAAAAATTCATCAAAGAAAACTATAGAGCCATCAAAACAAGCACACAACGCAAAGAAAACAGAATATGTCAAAAACAAAATAGTCTATAGCAATCTGGATATTTCGAATACTTATGAAACTCCAAAAATTCTTAAAATTAGGAAGACCTAAGAAATTTGTATATTAATCTTCTGCAAAAAATATTGGCATTTTATCACGCTCTGGTTAAAAATGAGAATTGTTTTCGTGAGCGCAAAAGTTTCTGTTTTTCAGCAAGATCAAACAACTATCACCCTAGAAGATCCTAAAGGCTTTCCTTGGCACAAACACTAATTAAAACACAAAAATACAATCATAACAGTAGCATAATTTTGCTAACACTCAAGAACAGAAAGCAAAAAGTAAAAATAAATTTTATTCATTGGGTTGCCTCCCAACAAGCGCTATTGTTGCACGCCCCTAGCTAGGCATAAGATTTCAATGATGCTCATACGAAAGATAAGAATTGAACCACAAAGAGAGCATCATAAAACATATGACAAACACATTTAAGTCTAACATACTTCCTGTGCATAGGATTTTATAAGCAAACAAATTATAAAGACAAGAAACACCTAACATATGCAAAGAAGAGGAATAAAACATTGATGATCTCAACATAACGAGAGGTAATTTAGTAACATGAAAATTTCTACTACCATATTTTCCTCTCTCTCATAATAATTACATGTAGGATCATAGTCAAATTCAACAATATAACTATCACATAAAATATGATCTTCATGATCCACATGCATGCAAAGTTGACACTCTTCCAAAATAGTGGGATTATCAACAAATAAAGTCATGACCTCTCCAAACCCACTTTCAATATTATTGCAAACATTAATAGCATATTCATCATGAAGCATAAATAAATTTTCAAGATCATAAGAAAAATCACCCCGATCATGATCATTACAATAAGTAGTGGACATATCAAAATTAGCATCCCCAAGCTTGGGGTTTTGCATATCATTAGCACAATTGACATTAAGAGAATTTATAGTGAAATCATTCCGGTTGTGCTTTTCATTCAGAGAGCAATCATGAATAACTTTATAAATTTCTTCATCACAATTCTCAGATTCACGGATCTCAAGCAAAACTTCATAAAGATAATCTAGTGCCCTCAAATCACTAGCAATTGGTTCATCATAATTGGATCTTCTGAAAAGATTAGCAAGTGGATGAGGATCCATATGAATAGATTTTTAGCAAGAAAAGATGCAAGCAAATAGAGGACACATTGCAACACAAGCAAACAAAAGATCGAACGAGAAAAAGGCAAACAAAAAAAATGGCGAATAAAGTGTCGAGGCTTGATGACCCACAAGTGTAGGGGATCTATCGTAGTCCTTTCGATAAGTAAGAGTGTCGAACCCAATGAGGAGCAGAAGGAAATGATAAGCGGTTTTCAGCAAGGTATTCTCTGCAAGTACTGAAATAAGTGGTAACAGATAGTTTTGTGATAGGATAATTTGTAACGAGCAACAAGTAACAAAAGTAAATAAAGTGCAGCAAGGTGGCCCAATCCTTTTTGTAGCAAAGGACAAGCTGGGACAAACTCTTATATAGAGAAAAGCGCTCCCGAGGACACATGGGAATTATCGTCAAGCTAGTTTTCATCACGTTCATATGATTCGCGTTCGGTACTGTGATAATTTGATATGTGGGTGGACCGGCGCTTGGGTGCTGTTCTTACTTGAACAAGCATCCTACTTATGATTAACCTCTATTGCAAGCATCCGCAACTACAAAAAAGTATTAAGGTAAACCTAACCATAGCATGAAACATATGGATCCAAATCAGCCCCTTACGAAGCAACGCATAAACTAGGGTTTAAGCTTCTGTCACTCTAGCACCCATCATCTACTTATTACTTCCCAATGCCTTCCTCTAGGCCCAAATAATGGTGAAGTGTTATGTAGTCGACATTCACATAACACCACTAGAGGATAGACAACATACATCTCATCAAAATATCGAATGAATACCAAATTCACATGACTACTAATAGCAAGACTTCTCCCATGTCCTCAG
This sequence comes from Triticum aestivum, assembly GCF_018294505.1. Taxonomy (NCBI): domain Eukaryota; kingdom Viridiplantae; phylum Streptophyta; class Magnoliopsida; order Poales; family Poaceae; genus Triticum; species Triticum aestivum. The sequence continues at coordinate 317,339,387 of NC_057802.1, forward strand.
GAACAAACGTAAATACTCACAAAGCATATTCATAATCGGGGGGGTATTAATATGCATATAGGATCTGAACATATGATCTTCCACCAAATAAACCAACTATCATCAACTACAAGGAGTAAACAACACTACTAGCAACCTACTAGTACCAATCCCGGACTTGGAGGCAAGAATTGGATACAAGAGATGAACTAGGGTTTTGAGAGGAGATGGTGCTGGTGAAGATGTTGATGGAGATTTCCCTCTCCTGATGAGAGGAGCGTTGGTGATGACGATGGCGATGATTTCCCCCTCCCGGAGGGAAGTGTCCTCGGCAGAACAGCTCTTCCGGAGCCCTAGATTGGTTCTGCCAAGGTTCCGCCTCGTGGCGGCGGAGTCTCGTCCCGAAAGGTTGCTTATGCTTTTTTCCTCGACGAAAGACTTCATATAGCAGAAGATGGCCACCGGAGAGCCAACAGGGGGCCCACGAGGCAGGGGGCGCACCCTGGGGGGTAGGGCGCGCCCCCACCCTCATGGGCAGATGGTGGCCCCCCTGACGTATTTCTTCCATTCAGTATTTTTTATTATTTCCAAAAATGACTTTCGTGGAGTTTCTGGACTTTTGGAGTTGTGCATAATAGGTCTCTAATATTTGGTCCTTTTCCAGCCCAGAATTCCAACTGCCGGCATTCTCCCTCATTATGTAAACCTTGTAAAATAAGAGAGAATAGGCATAAGTATTGTGACATTACGTGTAATAATAGCCCATATTGCAATAAATATTGATATAAAAGCATGATGCAAAATGGACGTATCAACCCCCCAAGCTTAGACCTTGCTTGTCCTCAAGCGGAAGCCGATAACGATAAATATGTCCACATGTTTAGAGGTAGAGGTGTCGATAAAATAAAATACGAACATGAGGGCATCATGATTATTCTCATAACAGCAACATAAATGGATATTGTCATATGATTTCTTATGCTCAAGTAATAATCTATTCACAATGCCAAGTATGAATCAGAAACTTTATTGAGAACTAACAAACTATAATCTCAGTCATTGAAGCAATTGCAATTTATCATAACATCAGAAAGAGTCTATGTCAGAGCTTTCTAGCAAGTCCACATACTCAACTATCATTTAGTCTTTCATAATTGCTAACACTCACGAAATACTTGTGGTTACGGAGTTTTAATCGGACACAGAGAAAGATAGGGGCTTATAGTTTCGCATCCCAACCTTTTACCTCAAGGGTAATGTCAACAATAATAACTCATGCTGACTTACATCCAATTAGATATATCTATCAGGATCTTTTCCAACACCCTGTGCTTGCCAAAGGATAAAATGTAAAAAGGAAAGGTGAAGATCACCATGGCTCTTGCATAAGGAAGAAGATAATAATAAAAGATAGGCCCTTCGCAGAGGGAAGCAGAGGTTGCCATGCACTTTCAGGGTTGGATGCACAAAATCTTAATGCAAAAGAACGCCACTTTATATTGCCACTTGTGATATGAACCTTTATTATGCAGTCCGTCGCTTTTATTTCTTCCACATCACAAGATCGTATAAAGCTTATTTCCTCCACACCAATCAATCATACATATTTAGAGAGAAATTTTTATTGCTTGCACCGATGACAACTTACTTGAAGGATCTTACTCAATCCATAGGTAGATATGGTGGACTATCATGGCAAAACTGGTTTAAGGGTTTTTGGAAGCACAAGTAGTATCTCTACTTGGTGCAAAGAATTTGGCTAGCATGAGGGGGAAAGGCAAGCCCAACATGTAGGATGATCCATGACAATATACTTTATCTCAGATATAAGAAAACATAACCCATTACGCTGTCTTCCTTGTCCAACATCAACTCTTTAGCATGTCATATTTTAATGAGTGCTCCCAATCATAAAATATGTCCAAGATAGTATATTTATATGTGAAACCTCTCTTTCTTTATTACTTCCTATTGATTGCAACGATGACCAAAGCTATGCTTGTCAACTCTCAACAATTTTTAATCAGCATACTCTTTCTATGTGAAGCCATTACTCTCAATAAGATCAATATGATCTCTTTGTTTCTTTTTATTCTTTTTCTCTCTTTCTTTATTCACTCAAGATCATAGCAAGATAATCAAGCCCTTGACTCAACACTTGTAGCGACCAGACCTCAAATGGTCTGTGCTGCTGTGCACCAGTGTCATCCCTGGATCAGTAATGCTGACACGCACAGTACAAACGGAGGATTTATAACAGAGTAGCAATCACACACTTATTACATCGAATATCTCCGAAGAGATCAAGTATGATAAACATGGCTTAAGGCCATCTAATAACGATAACAGCGGAAGACTTGGAAGATAAGTGAGTCCATCAACTCCAGCGGCATCACTGAGTATAAGACCACGACCTAAGGCACCTTACTCGTCGTCTGAAAAGTCTGCAACATGAAACGTTGCAGCCCGAAAACGGGTCAGCACATAGAATATGCTGGCAATGTAACACATAGAGAATAATGAACGATAACAATGCTATACTATATGCATATATGGCTGGTGGAAAGCTCTATGGTTACAATTTTGCGAAAAGCCAATTTTATCCTACCTCAAAGGAATAAATTTTATTTAACTATCATGGTGGTTGTGAAACATTGAGATGGTTGACAGCATCTCAATCCCAATTAAATGTCATCAATAACCCAACAAAATAAATTAATAGTAACATAGTGATGAGATTCACATGATAATCCAAGTACTAGATACTCAAGTTGTCCATAACCGGGGACACGGCTAACCATGATTAGTTTGTACACTCTGCAGAGGTTTGCGCACTTTTCCCCACAAGACTCGATCGCCTCCGCTTGATTCTCGCACTACATGATGTTTGAGAAACGGATGACCAAGACACAGTCTTTCAGAAGTGTTTGCACCTTACGTATGGGTAGACAGTTACACCTACTTTCCCCTACATCTGCTAGTCTACCACTATAAGAGTTCACACAACTTAGTCAACTATGCTAGAGCCCATAATAGCTTGCGGCTGCACACGGAAGTTTCTAGCATGAATAATCTCATGATCCCTTTGAACCTGGGTGGCGGTCCAAAAGAAAAACAGGCAATCCTGGAATACCCAGGTACCTCAATCCACCCAGATGTGAGTTTTAGTTGCCACCTTAAGTAAACCATTAATTAACAATCTCACATCTGTCATGGAAATCTCTCAAACCCAATCCACGTCTACGAGCATAGCATGGCAATAATAATAGCAAACGTAGAAGTAACTCCCAAGGGTTTGAATAGAAAACAGGCAATAGGTACTACCACATCTACTTCCCAATACCCACAATTTAATTAGATCCTAATCATGCAAGTGTTTGAGGAAAACAGATCTAATGCAATAAAACTGGGTATGGAAGGTATATGATCAAATTGTTACTTGCCTTGCTGATGATCCGCGAAACCTAGCGATTCGAAGTAACAAGCGGCACACTCCGGGTACTCTATCGCAAACAAACAAGCATACAATCAGTACTCATCTAATGCACAGGTAAAACTCGAATGAAAGATCCAACCAGAAAGTTCAACTTAAGAACTCCGGTTTGCAAAAAGAATCAACTCGAAAGAAGCAACGAAAGTCAAACGGCGAAAGAAAGAAACTTCATTTACTAATCTGGATCTAGGTCAAATTTTACTATAGCAAAAACTTGTTTGAGTAGTTTAAACGGAAAGAGAATTTCGAGACGAAACTCTAGGCGCTTGAATCGCCTAATTCCGATAAACGAGCGAGAAGTTAAACAGAATCGAAAATTCGATCAGAAATCGAATCTGAGATAATCGCAGAAAAATCCGACGAAAAAGAAAAACGGACGAACGGTTAAAGAACAGACGTTCGTTAACAGAGAAAAACCGACGAACGCATTCATTAAAACGAACGGTTCGGTGAACGCTCGCAAAATAATAAAACCGAAAAAAACTGATCTAGGGTTTTTTTAACGAAGGGGTTTTTTTTAGAAGAAAAGCGGCAACGACGAACGGGGGCAGCGGCAGTACCTCGTCGGGGCGGCTCCGGCGAGGGCTCCGGCGGGGCGCGGGGTGCGGGGGTGCAGGCGAGGGCGAGGGGCGGCGGTTCCCGGCGGCGGCGGCGGCTGGCAAGTGCGGCGGCGGCGGCGGGATGAGTGCGGCGGCGGCGGCGGGTTGAGGGGAAGAGAGAGAGGGGGGGGTATATATGAGGGGGGGGGTAGCAAGCTTGGAGGAGGGGGCAAGCTCCGGGGCGGCTTGGTCCCGTGGCCATGGCGGACTCCGGCGGCACGGCGGCTCCCGTGCGGAGGAAGGAGAGGGCGCGGGCGGGCCGGCGCTCGGCTGGGCTTCGGCCCGGTCGGGCGTCGCGCAGTTTTTTTTTTAAATAAGTTCCGCGGAAAATAATTCGTAGAAAAATAAATAAAAATCAGAAAAATATAAAATAAATTTTCCCCGTCTTGTTAGAAAATCTAGAATAGGGTGAACATTTTTTTTAAATCAAAATAAATATTTTGAAAACATGCAATATTTTTATTGCAATAAAAATTGCAAATAAAATCCGAATAAATTCCAATAAAAGATTTTAACATTTTTCCTCCAGTATTTCAATTGTTTTGGAGAAGTCATATTTTCTCCTGTCGTTTATTTTTAAAATGAAATATTTTTCCGGAGAGAAAATAATTAAAACCAAAAATCCTCGTCTTATTATTTGATGAAAATCAAATATGAAAACTCGAGAAAATCCCCAACTCTCTCCGAGGGTCCTTGAGTTGCTTAGGATTTATCGAGGATTTGTCAAAATGCAATAAAACATGATATGCAATGATGATCTATGTATAACATACCAAATTGAAAATTTGGGATGTTACAACACTAATCTTTATTAGCGGTAAAGATAGGAGTGTGATAGTGGTACGATAGCGGGGCACCTTGTAACGCCCACGATGCGGCTATATCTCCCACGTGTCGAGGCACGACTTAGAGGCATAACCGCATTGTGGTTTTGTCGCAAGAAGGGTCATCTTCACACAATCCCATGTAATGAACAAGAATGGGATAAAGAATTGGCTTACAATCGCCACTTCACACAATACATAAATGAATTCATACATCATTCAAGATACACACATAGGTCCGACTACGGAACCAAAATAAAAGAAGACAACCCAACTGCTAGATCCCTGATCGTCCCAACTGGGCTCCACTACTGATCAACAAGAAAAGAAACAACACAACGGACAAGATCTTCATCGAGCTCCCACTTGAGCTCAGTTGCGTCATCTGCACTGGTCTCATCGGCACCTGCAACTGTTTTGGAAGTATCCGTGAGTCACGAGGACTCAGCAATCTCACACCCGCGAGATCAAGACTATTTAAGCTTATAGGAAAGTATGGGGTAGTGAGGTGGAGCTGCAGCAAGCACTAGCATATATGGTGGCTAACATACGCAAAAGAGAGCGAGAAAGAAGCAACGGAACGATCGTGAACTAGCAATGATCGAGAAGTAATCCTGAACACCTACTTACGTCAAACATAACCCGAAAACCGTGTTCACTTCCCGAACTCCGCCGAGAAGAGACCATCACGGCTACACACGCGGTTGATGCGTTTTAATTAAGGTCAAATGTCAAGTTCTCTACAACCGGATATTAACAAAATCCCATCTGCCACATAACCGCGGGCACGGCTTTCCAAAGATAATACCCTGCAGGGGTGTCCCAACTTAGCCCATTATAAGCTCTCACGGTCAACGAAGGATAAACCTTCTCCCAGGAAGACCCGATCAGTCTCGGAATCCCGGTTTACAAGACATTTCGACAATGGTAAAACAAGACCAGCAAAGCCGCCCGGATGTGCCGACAAATCCCGATAGGAGCTGCACATATCTCGTTCTCAGGGCACACCGGATGAGCAAGACGTCGGGTTGGCATAGACCCTGGTTGCCCAGGGGGCGCCGGACATCGCTCGGTTTGGACCAGCACTCGAAGGAGAACTGGCCGGGGGGTAAATAAAGATGACCCTTGAGTCTGCAGAACCCAAGGGAAAAAGGCTTAGGTAGGCAAATGGTAAAACCAAGGTTGGTCCTTGCTGGAGGAGTTTTATTCAAAGTGAACTGTCAAGGGGGTCCCATAAATCACCCAACCGCGTAAGGAACGCAAAAATCAAGGAACATAACACCGGTATGACGGAAACTAGGGCGGCAAGAGTGGAACAAAACAGCAGGCATAAGGCCGAGCCTTCCACCCTTTACCAAATATATAGATGTGTTAATAAAATAAGAGATATTGTGATATCCCAACATAATTATGTTCCAACAAGGAGCAATCTTCAACTTCACCTGCAACTAACAACGCTATAAGAGGGGCTGAGCAAAAGCGGTAACATAGCCAAACAACAGTTTGCTAGGAAGGGTGACAAAGGTTAGAGGTTCATGGCAATTTGGGAGGCATGATATAGTAAGTGGTAGGTAGCGCAACATAGCAATAAAGCGAACAACTAGCAAGCAAAGATAGAAGTGATTTCGAGGGGTGGTCATCTTGCATGAGATCCCGCTAGGAAGAAGAGCGAGTCCATGAAGAAGACAAACGGATGTAGTCGAACGAATCCTCACAACTCCGGAACGAAACCGAAGCTAACGAGAGAAGCAACCCGGAAAGAAACAAACAACATAGTAAACAACCACCACATACACATGGCATGATGCAAAAACAAATATGATGCATGTCCGGTTTAATGAGGCATGGCATGGCAAAGTGCAACAAACAACACTACAAATTAAGTGGAGCTCAGTATGCAACGAGTTGCATACTGACGAAACGCCACATTCGAGTTATTTAGTTCGCTCTTGTTTAAGAACACAACAATATTAAGTGTTGATTAACATGGCAAGAGGTGAAGCATAAGTAAACTAACTATTTAGGCAAGTTTAAATGAGGCCGGAACAACAAACAACAATTCCGGAAAATCCTCATGTCCATATTTTAGATTTGGTACTGTTCTGCCATAAACACAATTTTAATGTTGTTAAACAGCAAAATGAAGTGCACCATGTTAAACTAGGCATTTTTCTACCCCATTTACATATAAAGTTTATTAAAATCCGAGTTACGGTTATTTAGTTATGAAATAAATCATTTTAACATGGCATTTATGCAAAATTAAATAAACAGCATTTTAAACATTTTAACATGGGATGAAAGTTGCATATTATGAAACTAGATGAAATTCTAAGCATTTTTCATATATAAATTATTTACAAAAGATGCACGGTTAATTAATTATTAATGCATGAACATGAGGGGTTTTTCGGCAATACTGTAAATCCTCGGATAATAGCTAAATTCGCAGATCCTGAAAAAAAAACATCACATGGGCCGAATGTGAATAGGAAGCCCAACAGAGGAAAAAAAACAAGAGGAGGGGCGCTGGGGTGTGGCCTCACCCAGTGGGCCTTGGCCCGTTCGGCTTGGAGAGGGAGGCTGGAAGGGGGTGCTGGGCCTGCTTGCTGGTGAAGGGCGACGAAGCCCACGCGGCGGCGCGGGCGTGCGCTCGATGCAGCGCTGCTGCATCTAACTGCAGAAGAACTGCAGCGGCGCCATGGCGACAGGAAGTAGGGGTCGCGGGCACGGCGGCGGCTACCGACGAGCAGGCGACGGCGGATCCGGCCATGGGGCACCGGACTTGGCCGGAGAAGGGGCGGAGGCGCGCCGGGAAGAAGCAGAGGAGGAGCTTGGGGTCGAGGCTCCTGCTCGACAGGAAGCAGCGGCAGCAGCGAGAACTGGGCGCGTCGGCGAGGGACTTGCGCGGAAGGCGAGGCGGAGGAGGCCCGGACGGTGAGGTCGCCGGGGCCCTGGGAGGTGGAGGTCGTTCCCGGCGGTGGGCTTGACGGATCGAGGCAAGACTTGGCGACGGCGGAAGGAGGTCCGGCGAGACAGGGGGACTTGGGCGACGCGGGAAGCAGAGGAGGCCGAGGCGCCATGGCAGTGAAACGGCAGCGGCGGCGGAACTTGGGGCGCCGGAGATGGGGACGGGGCCCTGCTGGCGGGATCCGGCTGGGAACGGGCAAGGGTGGCGGAGGAGGAGCTCTGCTCCGGCGAGCTGGTTACGAGGTGGTCGGGGCGATCTTCTCCTGGCGCCATGGATGGGTACTCCTACGGGACAGAGACAAAAGAGAGAGAAAAGTGAGGGGGATTGAGCGATGCTCCTGGTTGGATCGGTCGCAACTTCGAGGAGGGGAAGGTGGTGGCTGCTGATCTAGAGCGGGGGAGATCCCGAGGAAGAGGAGGATGGAGGGAGTGGCGGCGGCAGAGAAAGGATGGATGGGACAAGCCTCCTAAAAACTAGGGTTAGGCTGTTTAAATAGCTAGGTGGACTAGCTTAAGGCAAAACAGGCCCTCCGATCAAAATTGAACGGTCGAGAAAAAGGCTGTGGAGAGTCCAACAAAGAAACGGTGATGTTTTGTAGATGTTTGGGGATGATCCGAATCCAACGGTGACAACAACCCGGGTCGGGTTCGGGGAGGTTCCGGACGCGCGAGAGGGATCTATGCACTGTGCAAGGAGGGGTTCGGTGGTTGTGCAGAGAGGGTCAAACGGTCAGACAAGAGAGAATCGAAAAACCGGTTAGGCTCAGAATGGTCAACGAACGCAAGGGGGGACGCGGCAACTACGAGCGGATGCAAGTCTGAAAAACAATGACGGCAACAGAGTGCCGATGCAATGCGAATGATGCGATGAAGAATGCAACAAACAAATAAATACACACAACGATAACGAAAAAGATGGAAGGCGTCTGGAGCATCGGTCTCGGGGCATTACACACCTCCCCCAAGCTTGGCAGTTGCCAAGGGGAGTGCCCATACCCATGTGATTATGTCTCCTTCTTCGGTGATAGTGATGTGATATTCTTGGCGATAATGCCCCTTAGGATACGATTCTCTTCCTCGAGCTTATTGAGTTGCTGCTTGAGATCCATTATCTCCTTACGAAGCTTCTCTGTAACGGCTAAAGCCCCTTTCACCCAAGGGTGTTGCATAGCTGCGGGAGAACAAGTGACACTCTTCTTCATATTTTCATAAGAAAGGAATTTAACATTGGAAGGGATAACCGAGTTTGGAATAGCTGAGCTATGTAGTTCCCCCATCGTGAACCCAGCTCGGAAGCGAGAAGTGACTTCTTGATCCTCCATGGCATCTATCCTCATCAAATCAGCCTCCATCTCTTCCTCCGTTGCTGGCCCAAAGTGGTCAGCATCGCTGTTTGTTCTTGGTCTCGATACCGGATGAGACACCCGGCTCTCCCCGACTGACTCTTGAGAAGACATCTTGCTCTAATCTGCAGCAGCAACAGGTCAAAACAAGAATAGAGGATATTTGCGTGATACAAGAGTCAAAACCTTCGGGAGATTATATAATGAATTTTTACCGACCAAAATACGTATCGTGCAAGAAAACGGAGTCCAGAGAGCACACGAGGTGCCCACGAGGTAGGGGGGTTGGGCGCGCCCTCCACCTTCGTGGGGCCCTCGTGTCCTTCCCGGACTGCTTCTTATTTTTCTAAATATTCCAGAACGGAGAAATATTGCCATAAAAATTGTTTTGGAGTCGGTTTACTTACCGTACCACATACCTATTCCTTTTCGGAGTCTCAAACGTTCCGGAAAGTGTCCCTTATGTATTCCTCTGGGGTTACGGTTTCAATAACATTGGTTTCAACATTTATGGGATTACCTGAGATATAATGTTTGATTCTTTGACCGTTCACCACCTTCGGATTTGTGCCTTCGAAGTTGTTGATTTTTATGGCACCGGAACGATAGACCTCCTCGATAACGTAAGGGCCTTCCCATTTAGAGAGAAGTTTTCCTGCAAAAAATCTTAAACGAGAGTTGTATAGCAATACATAATCACCTACGTTAAACTCACGCTTTTGTATCCTTTTGTCATGCCATCTTTTAACTTTTTCTTTAAACAATTTGGCATTTTCATAAGCTTGGGTTCTCCATTCATCAAGTGAGCTAATGTCAAATAACCTTTTCTCACCAGCAAGTTTGAAATCATAGTTGAGCTCTTTAATAGCCCAATAAGCCTTATGTTCTAGTTCGAGAGGTAAGTGACATGCGTTTCCATAAACCATTTTATACGGAGACATACCCATAGGATTTTTATATGCAGTTCTGTAGGCCCATAATGCATCATCAAGTTTCCTGGACCAATTCTTTCTAGATCTATTAACAGTCTTTTGCAAAATTAATTTGAGCTCTCTATTGCTCAATTCTACTTGACCACTAGACTGCGGGTGATAAGGAGATGCAATTCTATGATTAACATCATACTTAGCAAGCATTTTATGGAAAGCACCATGAATAAAATGTGAACCACCATCAGTCGTTAAATATCTAGGGACTCCAAACCTCGGAAAAATAACTTCCTTAAGCATCTTAATAGAAGTGTTATGATCAGCACTACTAGTTGGAATAGCTTCTACCCACTTAGTAACGTAATCAACAGGAACTAAAATATGTGTGTATCCATTAGAGGCAGGAAAAGGTCCCATATAATCAAAGCCCCAAACATCAAATGGTTCAATAACAAGTGAATAATTCATAGGCATTTCTTGACGTCTACTAATGTTACCAATTCTTTGGCATTCATCACAAGATAAGACAAACTTACGGGCATCCTTGAAGAGAGTAGGCCAATAAAAACTAGATTGCAATACCTTATGTGCAGTTCTATCTCCAGCGTGGTGTCCTCCATAAGCCTCAGAGTGACACTTGCGTAGGATCTGTTCCTGTTCATGCTCAGGTACACAACGTCTAATAACACCATCTACTCCTTCTTTATAAAGATGTGGGTCATCCCAAAAGTAATGCCTCAAATCATAGAAAAACTTTTTCTTTTGCTGGTATGTGAAACTAGGTGGTATAAATTTAGCCATGATATAATTAGCATAATCAGCATACCATGGAGTACTACGAGAGGCATTTATAACATTTAATTGCTCATCAGGAAAGCTATCATCAATAGGTAGTGGGTCATCAAGAACATTTTCTAACCTAGACAAGTTGTCTGCAACGGGGTTCTCAGCTCCCTTTCTATCAACAATATGCAAATCAAATTCTTGTAGCAAGAGAACCCATCTAATAAGTCTAGGTTTAGCATCTTTCTTTTCCATAAGATATTTAATAGCAGCATGATCTCTGTGAATAGTTACTTTAGAATCAACAATATAAGGTCTGAACTTATCACAAGCAAATACAACTGCTAAGAATTCTTTTTCAGTAGTAGCATAATTTCTTTGAGCATTGTCTAGAGTCTTACTAGCATATTGAATAACATTTAATTTCTTATCAACTCTTTGCCCTAGAACAGCACCTACAGCATAATCACTAGCATCACACATAATTTCAAAGGGTAAATTCCAATCAGGTGGCTGAACAATAGGTGCAGAGATCAATGCTTTCTTAAGTATTTCAAATGCTTCTACACAATCATCATCAAAGACAAATGGCATATCTTTTTGTAATAAATTAGCCAGAGGCCGAGAAATTTTTGAGAAGTCCTTAATGAACCTCCTATAAAATCCGGCGTGACCAAGGAAACTTCTTATACCTTTGATGTCCTTGGGACATGGCATCTTTTCAATAGCATCAACCTTGGCTTTATCAACCTCAATGCCTCTTTCAGAAACTTTATGCCCCAAGACAATACCTTCATTAACCATAAAGTGGCACTTTTCCCAATTCAAGACAAGATTAGTTTCTTCACATCTCTGCAAAACTTGATCAAGGTTGCTCAAGCAATCATCAAAAGAGGATCCATAGACGGAGAAGTCGTCCATGAAAACCTCACAAATCTTTTCACAAAAGTCAGAGAATATAGCCATCATGCATCTTTGAAAGGTAGCAGGTGCATTACATAAACCAAAAGGCATACGTCTATAAGCAAAAGTACCAAAAGGGCAAGTAAAAGTAGTTTTAGATTGATCGTTGGCTGACACAGGTATTTGAGAGAAACCAGAATAACCATCTAAAAGCAAAAATGTGTATGTTTAGATAATCTTTCTAGCATTTGATCAATAAAAGGTAAGGGGTAATGATCTTTCTTAGTGGCCTTATTTAATTTGCGGGAATCAATTACCATCATATAACCTGTAATAATTCTTTGCGGAATCAATTCATCTTTATCATTAGGAACGACGGTAATACCTCCCTTCTTAGGGACACAATGGACAGGACTTACCCACTGACTATCAGCAACGGGATAAATTATAGCTGCCTCAAGGAGCTTTAGTATTTCTTTTCTTACCACTTCTTTCATCTTAGGATTCAGCCTTCGTTGATGATCACGAACTGGTTTGGCATCTTCTTCCAAATTTATTTTATGTTGACATAGAGTGGGACTAATGCCCTTAAGATCATCAAGAGTATATCCAATAGCAGCACGGTGCTTCTTCAGAGTTTTCAATAGTCTCTCTTCTTCATGCTCTGAAAGGTTAGCACTAATAATAACAGGATATATCTTTTTCTCATCAAGATAAGCATATTTAAGAGTATCATGTAAAGGTTTGAGCTCAAACACGGGATCACCCTTGGGTGGAGGAGGATCCCCTAGGATTTCAACAGGCAAATTGTGTTTCAGGATAGGTTCCTGTTTAAAGAACACTTCATCTATTTCCCTTCTTTCATTCATAAGCATATCATTTTCATGGTCTAGCAAATATTGTTCTAAAGGATCACTAGGAGGTACGGCAATAGAAGCAAGACCAATAATTTCATCCTTACTAGGTAATTCCTCTTCACGGTGTTGTCTACTAAATTTAGAAAAGTTGAACTCATGAGACATATCACCTAAACCAATAGTAACAACATCCTTTTCGCAATCTATCCTGGCATTAACGGTGTTCAAGAAGGGTCTACCAAATATAATGGGACAAAAGCTATCTTGTGGGGAACCAAGAACAAGAAAATCAGCAGGATATTTAGTTTTCCCGCACAAGACTTCAACATCTCTAACAATTCCCATTGGTGAAATAGTATCTCTATGGGCAAGTTTAATTGTAACATCAATATCTTCTAACTCAGCAGGTGCAATATCATGCTTAATTTCTTTGTATAAGTCAATAGGTATGGCACTAGCACTAGCACCCATATCACATAAGCCATGATAACAATGATCTCCTTTTTTAACAGAAATAACATGCATGCCTACCACAGGTCTATGTTTATCTTTAGCACAAGGTTTGGCAATTCTTGCAGTTTCATCACGGAAATGAATAACATGCCCATCAATATTATCAGACAAGAGATCTTTAACAATAGCAATATTAGGTTCAACTTTAATTTGCTCAGGAGGTGTATAAGTTCTAATATTACTTTTACGAACCACAGTTGAAGCTTTAGCATGATCCTTTATCCTAACAGGGAAAGGTGGTTTCTCAACATAAGAACAAGGAACAATAGGATCATTATAAGTGATAGTCTTTTCTTCAACTTTAATAGGTGCAGCTACTTTTACTTCTATGGGAGGATGATATTTAAACCACTTCTCCTTGGGGAGATCAACATAAGTAGCAAAAGATTCACAGAATGAAGCTACTATCTCAGAGTCAAGTCCATATTTAGTGCTAAATTTACGGAAAACATCGGTATCCATGAAAGATTTAACACAATCAAACTTAGGTGTCATACCTGACTCCTTACCTTCGTCGAGATCCCTATCTTCAGAGTTGCATTTAATTCTATCCAATAAATTTCATTTGAATTCAATAGTCTTCATCATAAAAGATCCAGCACAAGAAGTATCGAGCATGGTGCGATTGTTATCAGAAAGCCGAGCATAAAAAACTTTGAATAATTATTTCTCTTGAGAGCTCATGATTGGGGCATGAATATAACATTGATTTAAGCCTCCGCCAAGCTTGAGCGATGCTTTCTCCTTCGTGAGGCCAAAAATTATATATATATAATTGCGATCACGATGAACAAGATGCATAGGATAAAATTTCTGATGAAATTCCAATTTCAATCGTTTATAGTTCCATGACCCCGTATCATCACATAGCCTATACCATGTCGATGCATCTCCCTTCAAAGATAAAGGGAAGACCTTCCTCTTAACAACATCACCGGGTATACCTGCAAGCTTAAATAATCCACAAACTTCATCCACATATATTAGGTGCTCATGAGGATGCTTTGTTCCATCTCCTACAAAAGGATTAGCTAGCAGTTTTTCTAACATACCCGAAGGAATCTCAAAGTGGACATTTTCATTTTCATTTTCATTTTCAGTAGGTTCAGTAGGTTGAGGAGCAACTCTTTGCTCTACTGGTCGGGGTGAAGATACCCCGAACAAGCCCCTCAGAGGATTACTTTCCATAGTAACAAGTGACAGTAAATTTCAGCACACTATATAAGTTTTTCCTTACCAAATTCCACCTACCAAAGGCGCTTCACTCCCCGGCAACGGCGCCAGAAAAGAGTCTTGATGACCCACAAGTGTAGGGGATCTATCGTAGTCCTTTTGATAAGTAAGAGTGTCGAACCCAACGAGGAGCAGAAGGAAATGATAAGCGGTTTTCAGCAAGGTATTCTCTGCAAGTACTGAAATAAGTGGTAACAGATAGTTTTGTGATAGGATAATTTGTAACGAGCAACAAGTAACAAAAGTAAATAAAGTGCAGCAAGGTGGCCCAATCCTTTTTGTAGCAAAGGACAAGCCGGGACAAACTCTTATATAGAGAAAAGCGCTCCCGAGGACACATGGGAATTATTGTCAAGCTAGTTTTCATCACGTTCATATGATTCGCGTTCGGTACTTTGATAATTTGATATGTGGGTGGACCAGTGCTTGGGTGCTGTTCTTAGTTGAACAAGCATCCCACTTATGATTAACCTCTATTGCAAGCATCCGCAACTACAACAAAAGTATTAAGGTAAACCTAACCATAGCATGAAACATATGGATCCAAATCAGCCCCTTACGAAGCAACGCATAAACTAGGGTTTAAGCTTCTGTCACTCTAGCAACCCATCATCTACTTATTACTTCCCAATGCCTTCCTCTAGAACCAAATAATGGTGAAGTGTTATGTAGTCGACATTCACATAACACCACTAGAGGATAGACAACATACATCTCATCAAAATATCGAACGAATACCAAATTCACATGACTACTAATAGCAAGACTTCTCCCATGTCCTCAGGAACAAACGTAACTACTCATAAAGCATATTCATGTTCATAGTCGGAGGGGTATTAATATGCATATAGGATCTGAACATATGATCTTCCACCAAATAAACCAACTAGCATCAACTACAAGGAGTAATCAACACTACTAGCAACCTACAAGTACCAATCCCGGACTTGGAGGCAAGAATTGGATACAAGAGATGAACTAGGGTTTTGAGAGGAGATGGTGCTGGTGAAGATGTTGATGGAGATTGCCCTCTCCTGATGAGAGGAGCGTTGCTGATGACGATGGCGATGATTTCCCCCTCCCGGAGGGAAGTGTCCCCGGCAGAACAGCTCTGTCGGAGCCCTAGATTGGTTCCGCCAAGGTTCCGCCACGTGGCGGCAGAGTCTCGTCCCCAAAGGTTGCTTATGATTTTTTCCTCGACGAAAGACTTCATATAGCAGAAGATGGCCACCGGAGAGCCAACAGGGGCCCACGAGGCAGGGGGCGCGCCCTGGGGGGTAGGGCGCGCCCCCACCCTCATGGGCAGGTGGTGGCCCCCCTCACGTATTTCTTCCATTCAGTATTTTTTATTATTTCCAAAAATGACTTTCATGGAGTTTCAAGACTTTTGGAGTTGTGCAGAATAGGTCTCTAATATTTGCTCCTTTTCCAGCCCAGAATTCCAGCTGCCGGCATTCTCCCTCCTTATGTAAACCTTGTAAAATAAGAGAGAATACGCATAAGTATTGTGACATAACGTGTAATAACAGCCCATATTGCAATAAATATCGATATAAAAGCATGATGCAAAATGGACGTATCAAGGCTCCGGAACGACACCTATGGGATCACAGGGAATCCCTACTACGGTTGGCGGGGCGTGGGGCTGCGCAAAGAGCAGGTCGAGAAGATCAACACGAGGGGATTTTTACCCAGGTTCGGGCTGCAAACGATGTGTAATACCCTAGTCCTGCTTTGGTGTGTATTTAGTGTTCTTGAGATCTTGAACTAGCTACGGTGCATGCCCAGTCCAAAAAGTCCGACTCCCCCCAGTATGCCTCGGGCCTCCTTTCATATGTCAAAGGGGTTGCCACAGCGGCACACAGGAGGTGGAAAGTATGTACAGTGTCTAAGTCTATTGCCTGGCACCATAGGACAAACGAATTTAATGCGCTGCTGACGTGCCCTCTTACTTTATCGGGGACGGCAAAGAAGCTTGTCCCGTCCATCGCCGCCTCGCCTTGCTTCAACCATGTCCGAGCTGACGAGGCATGCACCGCCACGCTGGCTGGCTGGCTGCTGGGCTGGTGCGGTGGCAGGGTCTTCACGAAGATCTGCATGCCACCACGCAGGTGCTTGGCTAGTTGGCCTAGAAGTTGCATGCTGCCACATAGGCGCTGGTCTAGTTGGTGGACTGGCCACCACGTCAGAACAGGTACGGGGTGGCGAAACTCTGGTGAGCGTGGCTTTGGCCTTGGTCCCGCAGACGTCCCCGGCAAGGGTCTTGCCGGGGGTCTTCGTCTTCTGGTTCTCATCTAGTCTTGCAGGCCTCTGGTCTTCACAAAGATCTACATGCCACCATGCAGGCGCCTCCCGAGCCTTGGTTCTGATGTTGTGACGGTGCCAGAACTTTTAGGCTCAAGGGGGGCGGTCTTGCTGGGGTTGGGCAAGTTGCCCCGGCAAGGCTCTTGCCAGGGCAGCGTAGGTCGTCCCCAGCAAGGCTCTTGCTGGGGGAAACCCATATTGTCCCTTTGCTCTTTGCGCCTCTGGCTTCTGTGCTGCTCTGGTAGTCTGGTATCTTTGCTTCCTTTGCCTTGCCAAGCGTGGCCGCAGATGTGGCTACAACTGCCCGTGCACAACTAAAAGGGTACAGAAAGGCCCCTACTTTTGTACACTGATAGGAGCCCCCGGGCCTGGGCCACACATAAGCGCGAAGCGTTGTTGGGCCAGGCCCAGAACGATGCGCGGGTACGCGTGGCAGAGTGTTAACTGCGGTAACTCTTTCGCCAGTTGCGCTTCCCCACGACCCGCACTGAGTGCGTGACGTGGGGGTCGTGCATGGAGCGGTTGCAGCACGCTTGCATCACGTCGTGGTGAATAGTAAAGAGGCGGCCCGCGTCTTCCCCATAAAAAAGAGGAAGCCGTAGGGGCGCGGCTCATTTACTAGGTGGACTCGGGTCGTGGCCATCATGGCGCCCGCGCCCTACGATCACGGGGCGGGAAATGGCCGTTCCACCTTCCTCTTGATTCCTGGCTCGCCCGCCATGTGTCCTCCATGCCTCGGGGAGGGTAGGTGGTGCACACGGAGGGCACGGGCTTTAATGCCGAGGCGGGAGGCCGGGCGCCACTGATTGGAGCAGCGGGTCGGTCCTGAATCCTCGTGCCCCTGGCGGATGGATTGGTCGATTGGGGCGGCCGCCCTCAGGTTGGGGGGCCGAGCCCAGGCCTCGCCCCTCTATAAAGAGGGGAGAGGGACGGTGTCTTTCTGCATTCGTCTCCTCCTCGCCTGGTCTCTTTCTTCCCTTTGCCATGGCGAGAGGACGCGTCGGTGCTCCAGTAGTAGCGACGAGAGCTTCTGCTCGACAGCGTGTCCTCCCTCCTCCGGAGCCCATGGCAGTAGAGCCTGCTGCGAGAGGAGGAGGAGGAGTACAGGGACGAGGCCGGGGTCGCCGTGGCGCTCGGGGGAGAGGAGGACGGGGCGGCGCACCAGCCGCGCCTCCGCCAGCGGCTCCTCCCCCAATGGAGGGCCATGTCGGAGACCAGCCATGTGAGTTCGTCATCAGGCTGTACAAGCCGGTGTATGGTCACCTCCGCCTCCCCACCCCGTTTGCTCGGGTAATGGAGCTTGACCCGCCGCAGGCTTTGAAGCTGTATATGAGGGGCCGCGGGAATGGCAGCATGCGGGTCAACGTCGACTTCCCCGCCCCTCATGTCATGTATCCCCGCCGTGGGTGGAAAACCTTCGCCCGCGCCCATGACCTGTCAGAGGGGCTCGTCCTCCACTTCAAATTGATGGAGAACGGCCTGCTCTCCCTCAAGGTCTTCGGGCACTTGGGAACTCGCCTAAGGTGTTGCGTGGAGAGATCCACCAACGACGAAACCTCCTCCTCGGGCGAGAGTGATGAGGAGGACTGCGACAGCGACGATGAGGGTGTCAAGTGGGAGGATGCTCACTCCAACTCTAGCTTACCGTCGGCGGCAGCTCCGTCATCTGCATCGCCCTCCTCCCTCGGCCACGCGCCTTGCCGAGGGTCTTCCCCGTCAAGCTCTCCATCGACGCGTTCCCTGTCGCCCTTTCTTTTCCTTCGCTTGTCGCACCTAGGAGGAAAGGGGCAAGAACGGGGATCACGGGGCACTTATCTTTCTTTTAAACTTGTAGGAATATGCCGAACCTTTTAATTTCTAAGTAATGTATTCTCACGAGCCCATGCCTATGTTCTGCAACATTCGTACGTGTATCAGCATGTTAATGAAAAACACTAGCCTTGCCGGGAACCCGTGCACGCGTATGTTCATGCAGAGGCGAAACGCCTCCTTAATGTAAATAAACGAGTCCTCCTGGCAAGCCATCCTGCCGGTGCCCTTCGCGCCTGCCGAAGAATCACATCTGCCGGGTTATAGACAAAGGGTCCAGCCCCCCACCCATCTCCTTTTAGCAAGGGCTACTACGGCCACTCCGACCGAAGCAGCGTTCGGGCCGGGAATGGGAGCACCCGAGTTTTTCAAAAGAGAGTGGCGAGGTTTTCTAACGCACAAGTTACATGTTGTGAACATGGATGGGCAAGAGGTAAACTTTATCTGTTTGGTTTGCCGGGGATCGTCGTGCTGGGTGGTCTTCTCAACTTCTTGCCGGATCCGGGTCCTTGGCAGGATCGAGTGTCCTTGCTGGAGCTGGAGAGAAGAGAGGGCAAGAGCATGGAACCTTGGCGGTCCTCTAACATTTATTGGAATCAAAAAGCAGTACGATATCCTGGACAAGCATGCATATACGTATACACATAAACATGGAAATCAACAGGAAACTGTACATACTAAGGGATTTCTCTCCCTAACTGTGCATAGGGTCTACGCCTGGCTCTGTACGTAGGGTTACATGCCTTGCCGGCAAGGCTAGTACAAAAAGGGGTTGCCGGGGCTCCCGTCAACCACGCCTTAGGGGTAAAACTTGCGAAGATGTTCGATATTCTAGGAATTGCTCACCGGAATGCCATCTTCGGTCTCCAGGCGGACTGCCCCGGGCCTGGTGACTCGTATTACCCGATAAGGGCCTTCCCACTTTGGCGTCAACTTGTTTGAATTCTTGGCGGATTGGATTCACCAAAGAACAAGGTCGCCTTCCTCAAGGCTTCAGGCGTGAACCTTGCGGCTATGATAGCGGCGCAAGGCTTGCTGGTAGCGAGCGGCTCGCACAGCAGCCTGAAGACGATCTTCCTCAAGGAGCGTCGCATCATCTCAGTGCAACTGCTCTTGCTCAAGCTCATCATAAGCGAGCACTCGAGGTGACCCGTATATGAGTCCCATGGGGAGAACTGCTTCTGCCCCGTATACCAAGGCAAAGGGTGTCTGGCCTGTGGCTCAATTTGGTGTCGTTCTGATCGACCAAAGAACCGTTGGCAATTCATCAATCCAGCGCCTTCCGCACTTGTGTAGCTTGTCAAAAGTTCTGGTCTTGAGGCCTTGCAACACTTCTGCGTTCGCCCTCTCAGCTTGTCCATTACTTCTGGGATGAGCAACAGAAGCAAAACAAACCTTGTCCCCGAGGTCTTGGATGTATTGCATGAAGGTGCGGCTCATGAACTGTGTGCCGTTGTCGGTGATGACTCTGTTCGGCACACCAAAATGGCAGACTAGTCCTTTGAAGAACTTGACGGCTGACTGTGTTGTCACCATTCTTACCGGCTCCACTTCCTGCCACTTTGTGAACTTGTCGATTGCGATGTACAAGTACTCAAAGCCCCCGACAGCACGGGGAAAGGGGCCCAGTATGTCGAGCCCCCAGACCGAAAATGGCTAGGAGAGAGGGATTTTCTGAAGAGCTTGAGCTGGTTGATGAAGCTTCTTCAAATGGAACTGGCACGCTTTACACTTGGTTACTAGTGTAGTTGCATCCTGGAGAGCGGTTGGCTAGCAGAAACCTTGCCGGAACGCTTTGCCAGCAAGGGCTCTTGACCCTATGTGGGAGTCACACATGCCTCCATGTATCTCTGCCAACAGCTCCAATCCGTCCTCCCGAGGAATGCACTTCATTTTCACGCCATTCGGTCTCCTTCTGTATAGGGCATTATCCACAAACTGGTACATGCTGGACCGACGGGCTACTTTCTCTGCTTCTTCCAGTTCCTCAGGGACTTCCCCTGTTTGGAGGAAACGGACGGTGTGCTGCGCCAATGCTAGAGCCTGAGGCTCGACGGCAAGGACTAAAGGCTCATCTTCGGCCGTAGGGGCAGCTGCCTCTATGGCCAGGGCTTGGGGCCGTGCCGGAGGTTGCTGCCCCTCGGCAAGCTTGGGGCACCCGGCAACGTCCTTGCCGGTGGCTCCTGGGAGCTCAGTGGGAAAGTACTTGCCGAGGCCTGCCTTCCTTCGTTTTGTTCTGTCCTACTGATGGCTCAACGAACAGCTGGGTTAATTGAAGCACAAAGCTACCTAGTTCCACAGGCAACTTGAGGGTAGCGTGCTTTGACAAGTCGTCGGCAATGCTGTTCTCTGCTCGGGGAACATGCTCTGCTTGCAGACCGTCAAAACGCTCCTCCAATTTCCTCACCTCATCCACATAGGCCTCCATCAACGGGCTCTCGTAATCCTTGTTGACTTGCTTGACGACGAGTTGTGAATCACCTCTGATGATGAGCTTCCTGATTCTGAGGTTTGCCATGATCCTGAGACCGGCAAGCAACCCCTCATACTCTGCCATGTTGTTCATTGATTTTTCCCGGGGAAAGTGCAGCTGGACTACGTACTTGAGGCGCTCTCCGGTGGGCGCGATGAGTAGCACGCCGGCACCAGCACCTTGCAATGAGAAAGCTCCATCAAAGTACATAATCCAATTGTGGCATGTCTCCTTGCCGAGAAGGGTGGTCTCTTGAATTTCTTTGTCGGTGTTGCAGTCCATTCTGCTATGAACTCTGCCAAGGCTCGGCTCTTGATCATTTAAGTACTTTCAAACTTGAGGCAAAGCTCGACAGCTCCAATGCCCATTCCACAATCCTCCCAGTCGCATCCGAGTTGTGCAAGATTCGTTGCAAAGGGAGGTGGGTGACGACGGTGATCTCGTGTGCTTGGAAATAGTGACGCGGCTTTCTCGAGGCCATGAGGAGGCCGAAAAGCAGCTTCTGCATAGCAGAATATCTTGACCTAGCCCCCCTGCAAGAGGGAACTGACAAAATAGACCGGGTGCTGCACCACCTTCTTCTTCTATTCAACTCCACCCATCTACGCAGACTCTGTCTTGCCGGGCCCGGGACCTGCCGGGGGTTCCGCCTTGCCGGCATCAGACCCTGCCGAGGAGAGCTCTGGCCCATCATCCTGCGGCTCCGCTGCCACTACTGCTTATTCCTCAAGTTCCCTCTATGCTACTAGCACAGCACTGACCACTTGATTCATCGCCGCTAGATATAGTAGCAACGGCTCTTGTGGCTTGGGAGCGACTAGAATTTGCGTAGAGGAGAGGTACCTCTTCAAATCTTGCAGTGTTGCCTGCCTCTGGAGTCCATTTCATTGGACCTGCCTTCTTCAAGACTTTGAAGAAGGGGAGGGTGTGCTCAGTAGATTTGGAGATGAACCTACTTAGAGCAGCAACACAGCCAGCAAGCCTACGGGCGTCTTTGACTCACTTTGGTGCCTCAATATGCTCAATTGCTTTGATCTTGTCGGGATTTGCTTCGATTTCGCGTTGAGACACAAAGAACCCAAGAAGTTTGCCGGATGGGACGCCGAACATGCACTTCTCTGGGTTGAGCTTGAGGTTGATCTTGTGCAGGTTTGCAAATGTTTCCTCTAGATCCTGCATGAGCGTGTCCTTGTCCTTGGTTTTGACAACTATATCATCCATATAGGCTTCCATATTCCTATGCAGCTGGGGCTCAAACCCAATTTGGACTGCTCGGGCAAATGTCGAACCAGCGCTTTTCAACCCGAAAGGCATCCGTACAAAACAGTACGTACCACATGGGGTGATGAACACAGTCTTCTCTTCGTCTCCTTCATCATGAAGATCTAGTGGTACCCTGAGTAGGTGTCGAGGAATGACAGCAAGTCACATCCGGCAGTGGAGTCCACTATCTGGTCAATGCATGGCAAACGGAAAGGATCCTTTGGACATGCCTTATTGATATCTGTGTAGTCAATACACAGCCTCTACTTCCCGTTTGCCTTACGCAGTACCACTGGATTGGCCAACCACGTGGGGTGGAGCACTCCTCTGACCAAGCCTGCCGCCTCCAACTTCCTGATCTCTTTGATGATGAACCCTTGTCGCTCCAAAGCTTGCTTTCTAACCTTCTGCTTGACGGGCCGCGCATGAGGACAAACAGCATGGTGGTGCTGAATCACCTCCCAGGGAACGCCGGGGATGTCGAATGCTTGCCATGCAAACACATCGACATTCGCCCGCAGGAAGGCGACGAGCGCGCTTTCCTATTTGCTATCAAGGGTGGAGATTATGGTGAAAGCTCCACCCGTTCCATCCCCCTTGACGGGCACCTTCTTGGTTTCTGGTGGGGCTGCCTTGGACCTCTTGCTCCCGCTGGCGGAGCTCTCACTACAAAAAAATACACTTCCGTGATGATACGTGTTTGTCACAGTAGGTCACATTTTCTGTCATGCATGTACATCCATGACAAATTTATGACAGAATCAAGATAGGCATACCTGTGCTGTCGTAGAAGTGTTCCATGACATTACCAAAATTATCATCACGGAAGTGTCCACTTCCATGACGATAAATCGCGCGTCACAGAAGTGCTTTCGTCAAGGGTGACCGACACGTGGCATCCACCGTAACGGAACGCCGTTAAGCTGTCGGGTCCAGTTTTGGATCCGATAACCTGTTAACAGCCCCGACCAATGAGGATTTTCCACGTGTAATATCATCATTGGCTGGAGGAAACACGTGTCGGCTCACCATTGGGACAGATGTCATCCACTCATTGGACCCAAAGCGCCTATGATACGTCGACACGTGGCACGGCCCAACAGAGGCCCATTCGTGTGAAAAGGCCGGCCCGTTTGACTTGGTCAAAAGGTGGCAGGCCGGCCCACGGCAAGCCTGTTAACGGCCTGTTCGCATATAGCCCATTTACAGCCCGCTATCCGAGGGCCCGTTTACGGCCTATCCGAATTAGGCCCAGTAGCGTCATTTGGGCCGTCCAATATAATTCCAGCCCATTTTAACTTCTGGCCCATGTATGGCCCATGATGTCTTTCGGCCCACATGAGGCCCTTAGTAACCCTCAGCCCCTTAACGGCCCGTGGTAAAACTGGCCCATAATGAACAGTGTATCAGTTTATACCCATTAACGGCCCATTATTCCGTTGGGCCGTTTCCAGCCCATGATATCTTTCGGCCTTCTCGGGGCCCATTTAATCTTGGGCTCATTTCCAGCATTTGGTTACTTACGGCCCGTTACTGTCATTTTCTGCTTGTGGGCCAAATTCAGCCCGTGGTTACAGTCGGCCCGTTTGCGGCCCGTTAATACGTTGGGCCGTTTTCATGTCGGAAAAACCCGTTGGGTTGTTTTCATACAGTTATCAAATACGGCCAATAAACGGCCCATTATTGTCCACGAATAGTACGGCCCATGATTGGCGAAATGATGATATGCCCCGTAGAAGGCCCATGGATCCTACGACCCGTAAAAGGCCCATGGATCGTACGGCCCGTAGAAGGCCCATGGATCCTACGGCCCGTATAAAAGGTCAATGGATCCTACGGCCCGTAGAAGGCCCATGGGTCATATGGCCCGCAGGAGGCCCATGGTTACAATAGTCTGTGTGCTGCCATGATTATTTTGGCCTAGTTTCCAAAAATAGGTTATTGTGGCCACTATAAAAACACAGAAAAAGAACTACAGTGACTACAAGCAAACAACTAAACAAGACAATAAGGAAATAAATAAGCAAGCAATTAACGCTAGCCTATTACCGCTATTACACATATTACATCCACTGGGCATCAAAGTTCGCCACCAGTGCAAATATAGGGAACAAAGCAGCATATTACATACACTGGCCGTCAAAATTGGCCACCAGTGCAAATAAACGCGGCAGCAAAACAAGAGCATAACTGAAACAACTTCATAAGAGCACAAGAAACGTGGTATCCACCATGCTGGCAATAAGCTTAGCAAGCTTATCAGCTTTGTCCTGTTTGGCGCTAAAATCCTCCAACGCTTGCTGTTGCACCAGAAAGTATGCATCTGAATGCTCCAGGGACTTCCGCAGTCCTTCCGCTTCTTGTCGCAGCACAGCTAATCGATGTCTTTCAGCTTGTAGTTGAGACTCAAGAAACCGAACTGATTCAGACAGTGAGTTTGAATAGCTTGTGCAAGCGATAGTGGCCAGTAACTCCAACACTAAACCAAGACAGGACTTTGGGGTTGTCTCACTGTCTTTGAGATAGTCTTCCTTAGCTGTTTTATCAGCTTTGTTGGAGACCAACAAGGATGTGTCACTATCCTGAACCTTATCTGCATTACTTCCTTTACCATTGCTTAATAAGGCACTGTTCCCCAATATTCTGTCAGCATTCTAAAAGAAGAAACAAGCAGACACATAACAGTTTAGCATGTACTAGTATATGGAACTCATTTCGGTGAACCAGTTCATTAGTAAGGTGGACATGATTAAACTACCAAGTCTTCTATTGCCAAGTACTAGTACATAATAAAAGCATCAAACAAAAATATATCTATGTTGTATGGTCACTGTATTGTCTTGCCAAATCAAAATAGAGACACGGTTCAAATCATATCAGTTCAAGACAAAGCAGCAGTGAAAGAATACAAAGCGTGGGAAACTACACGGCACAACAAGATTTCAGATGGGTAGCACGGGTCTACATGTACAACAATACTATTGGCTCTGTTGTGATGCTAGTAATGTGCATGATATGAGAAGTCAACTGTATACACAATTGAAATTGAAATCAACAGAGCTATTGATAAGAGCAACCTTGTTAAAGAAACATGCGTGAACATACCTGCTGTGCCATTGCAGTTTTGATTAGATCCTTCAATTTAAAAATAAGTTTGTATGAGTAAATACAGTGATACAAGAGCAAAGCAGTATGCACAATAGCAAGCATAGTTGAAAAAAGCGCGCCTAAGCAAGCGCGTAAGCGTGCCTAGGCTCTAGGCGTTGGCGAAATGCATTGCACATAACTACGCTTAATCTGTGCATAACTGCGCATAAGCATGCGCTTTGGTCAGTAAAGCGCAAGGCGGTGGCAAAACGCACAATTAACGCCTAGCGCTTTTTTGAACTATGATAGCAATGGAATCTAAAATTAGAACAGTTGTTCTTCAGGTTTAGGCACTTGTTCTACATGAACAGAGTACAGTAAGACGCAAGAATATAGTACTTAAAAATAGAAAATGAGCTCATAGACCTTACCACATTCTTGGTTCAGGACCAGTACAGAACAAGGCGTTCCCAGTCATCGTCCAGTAAATGAGCTCATACTGCCACCAAGCATTCTTGAAGATAGCAGAGGTATTAGCACATGTTACCTCATCCCGAGTTTCCAAATTGGTCCTTCTCTATAGAGAAAAATGGGAAAATTTGCTGTATTATAACCATCATGGAGGTAGGATGTATGGGACAAAGCAAAGTAATTTCCATGAATAACATTACTTACACATAACTCCTGGACAAACACCTGCAACTGGCATTTTCCTTCATCTTCAGTATAATATTTCCAAGATGGGAAGATACGCACATACGATTTAACAACGTCAAATGCGATAGATGCTAAACTACGACTAGCTGGTTGTGCTTCCTCCATAGGAATAGGCGTACTAACTGGTGGAGTTGGGGTTCGCCGTGGTAGTACTGGCCCTTTGGGCACTGGAGCTGCCTTACTAACTGCTCTTGTTTGGGAGCTCTGTGGTGGAGATGGTGCTGTGTCAACAGGAACTGGGTTACTATCTACTGGGGTTGGGGTTAGATTGGGTGAAGCTGGTTCTCTGTCCATCGCAGTAGGGGTACAATCTGCGAGAGTTTGGGTTATGTGTGGTAGGGCTGGTTCTCATGCATGTACAACCGGGGTGCTATCTCCACCAAGAGGTAGCACTGTTTTATTTGAAGACAGTGTTTTTAGTCTGCTAGATGCTGGCATCACCCGCTCCAATTCAAATGGCTAATAAACAGGAAACATAGTTGAATGTACAGACATTGTATGAGAGATAGATGCAATAGATAGTGTGGAAAAAAGAGGGCATGAAATAGTTGACATGTATATTGTTTAACTAAAACGGATAGCATGACATAATTTCACATATATGATGTCTATCTAAACTGGATAGCATAGCATAACATAATTCAAAGATATGATGAATAACTAAACAGGATCGCATGACATAATTCACCTACATGTTATCTAAGTAATCAGGATCGCATCATTTAATTCACATATGTGATTTATATGCTAAACAGAGGGCATTAGATATGATGTCTGAACTAAGAACATGGTGTTGAATATTGTGTATATGATGTCTAATCTATGCAATGCAAGACACCATATGCATGATATGAGCAGTATAACCATGCCAAGTTAGAGCATACACCTCGGTGGGGGAATAGGACTGGTCATCTGTCTCTGAATCCATCTCTGAGGAGCTATCGGGACCCAACAAGAGATCTGCTTCGAGAGGTAGCACTGTCTGCTCAGAAGGCCTTGTTTTCACTCCAGATTTTTCAATCTCCCACCCAAATGGCTGATTCACAAGAAGAGTAGTTTAATGTACAAACATTGTCGACAAATGGAAATGTAATGAAGAAAAGGATGGGCAAGATATCATTCAAATATATGATGCCTGGTTAAACAGGATGGCATTGCACATTTCACGTATATTATGGTTGGCTAAAAGACATGTGACTACACAATTCCCATATATGATATAGAAACTAAACAGGTGGCATTACAGAACATGTCTAAACTAAGCAGATGACATATATGATTTCAAAAGTAGGCACTACAAGGCAACATATGCATGATATGACTAACATCATCATGCCAAGGTAGAGCAAACAACTTGGGGGTAAATAGGAGTGGTCAGCGGCGTCTGAATCCGCCTCAGAACAGATATCTTCCTCTGGATTACAATCTGGAGAGGGGTGGGGAGGGTTTGCCATTGAACCCACCATGGAGCGATGTCTGCATGACATTGTATTGCCACGCAAAACTCTTCTCTTTTTCTCTACATGTTCAGCATGACTGTGTACAATATCTGACGTGCATACGAAAAAAATATGGTGAGATTATGTAAGGAGAGCATGCAGAAATTTAGAGTGATGGTAACAACCAGTGGATGGATCCAAAAATAATGATAGCAGGCTGATGATTGCTTTAATTTAATAAAAAGACAGATGATGATTGCTTTACTATTTGTTTCCCACACAAGATGAACAACATAGGCATACCCTAGGTGAACCAGATATTAGACAGAGATACTATTCATTGCTTCCTCGATATGTGCCCCATAACTAATTTAGAACTCAAGTTTGAACATTAATTTGGACCTGACTTGGAGTCCAAGAGGTGAACAAGACGATAAAGTAGCAGGTAATTTTAAGCAATGCATAACATAAGCAGAATCAAAAGAGTGCGACCTCTCTTGTGGACCCGTGTACTCCTCAGGTTCATTCTCTGAGTCGATGATGGTGATGCCGTTGCGGTGGGTGTTGGCGGCAGGGAAGGAGATCTGAGGCGGCGAAAGACGGTCAGGAGTCGGGAAGTCTGGTTTGGTGGATGTTTCTGTCGATGGAGCACCTCAGGTGAGGTGGACGACATCACGACAGGAGCAGGACAAACCACACAAAGTTCCCTTCGACACCTACCTGTAACTGAAGTAATTCTGTAAGGGCTCATTTGGCTTGCATGATTCTAAAAACGCAGGGATAGGAAAAACACCGGAATAGGATAGGAATGCACATGGTAAACAGAGCATTTTTAAACACAGGATTTCTGTCAACTTGGGTGTTTGGTTTACAGGAATTGGAAGAGCAGAGGAATGCAAAGAAACATGGCCAAAATAAAGTGAAACCATATGAAAGCGTGTACAGTTAGAATGTTATTCTGCCACTAATGCACTTGGTCTTGTTTTCATGCATAGGATTTTGAAAAGTAGGTCCAGGTGGATGTTTTGCTTCATTCCTTTGAACAAAATGCATGAATAATTGAATAGTAGAGTGCCATTGGAAAATTCCCTACTGCTATGTTTTTCTGTCGAACCAAAATAGCCCTAATGGATCGACATGAATGTATAGTAATAAGTGATGCAACAAGTGTACAACCTCTTTGCCGTAGCCGTGTCAACCTCAGCATCATTGGGTTGGTCGCTGAAGCAGTTGAGGCAGAGGTGGCTGTCAGAGGTGTGGAGGAAGATTTGAGGAATCTGTAGATGGCGTCCAGGGCACTGCTCTGTTGTGATGGATCGTTCTGTCGTTGGAGCAACCCCGGTGAGCTATAAGACGTCAAGGTTGAAGCAGCACAAGACAGACATCGTCAATCTCAAGTGGGATTCTAATAGCATCTCCAATAGATGATGTAAAATAGATGTAAAATTTACATCACCAAAAACCACCTAACTACAATAGATGAGGTAAAAACTGTTGACTCTGAACTTATCTGTCGAAACTGAAATTTACTGTGGAATCTGAATGTTACTATCGAAACTGAACGCAATGGTAGCAGAGAGGCACTTGACATGTAGTTTAGGGAGGGCCTACAGTTCATCTTCAACCTGCACCCCCCTAAGCCACCAGCCACCACCGGCCGAACCGCCGGCCCCAGCGCCGCCTCGCCGCCCCGAAACAACTCCCCACCGCCGGTTCGCCGCCGCCCCAGCCAGCCCTATAGGCCCCCCGCCCCCACCCTGAACCCTAAGATAGATAGTGGGGTACCTCTCCGGCGAGCCCCCGTCCCCGCTGCAGGTGGTTCTTCCTTAACCCCGGAGAGCCCCCCTCCCACCCCTTGAAAATCGACTGATCCAAAAGTTGATTCAATCGACTAAAGTGTAGCTAAATCGGAGCAGAGCAGCAGCACGAGCGAGGGGGAGGGCAGCAGCAGTAGCGCGAGCGAGCGAGAGCCGGAGCAGCAGCAGATGGGCGAGCGAGCGATCGAGCGAGAGCCGGAGCAGCAGCAGCAGCAGCGCGAGCGAGCGAGCGAGAGCTGGAGCAGCAGCAGCGTGAGCGAGCGCCAGAGTAGCAGCAGCAGATCCGGCTGGTATGGCCGCCGCCGCCGAAGGGGCCTCGCACTGGGGGAGATCCGCCGTGGAGATGTCGCCCGCGGCGCTGGCTTCAAGGTAGCCGCTCCATGGGGGTGCGGGATGGAGCACTGTCGGCGCCGGGAGGTCGAGCTAAGGAGAAGGTGCGATGCGATGAGTGTACAACCTCTTTGGTGGCGCCGAGTAGGCCTCGGCTTCGTCCGAGGAGTCGGTGAGGATGCTGCGGTTCCGGTGGAGCAGGTTAAGGTGGCGCTGTGGGGATGGAGCAGCCGCGATAGACGAGGCGATCGTCGGAGCAGCTCCTTGGAGGTGGAGGACGGGGCGGCTGAACCAGCGGGACGACGAGATGGACGACGGATCCTCATCCGGGGAGGTGGATGAGGGACGTCGAGCTGTTGCAGTGGACGACATCGTCGGGGAAGAGGCTCCTGCTGGGCAGCGGTGAGGTGGCGGACGGAGGAGGGTGGGGTTTCGCGGTTGGAGCGGAGAGGTTATGGCGGCCTGGGATTTCGAATGGCAAAAAGGAGGCAATGGGAGGGGGTGAACCATGACTTAGGGACGCGCTTGTCCAAAATGTAGGGTGTGTTACAAAAGTACCCCATACCGATTTGAACTAGCGGCCCTTTCGGCTCAGGGTTAGAAGGGGGATTTCGTGTGTCGGGATTTGGCAGCTGGAGGGAGTTTTCGCGCGCGTTGTAATTTCGGGATAGAAAGGCGTGGGTTGTGAAGGCGCCAGTCTTGGGAGCACGATATCTGAATTTTCGGGATATAACAAGGCGCGGGTTGAATTTTAGGGACAAGCCTAACGTGTAATATTGTACTTGTACGTACCAAATCAATTCGCACTTCCCTCAACCAAAAAGAAAACGAAAAAAATAAACTATTCACACCACACAAAGAGAGAGTCTTGCCCCGTTTTACTATAAAAATGCTATTTAAAGCTACTCATACCAACAATTTAGTGCAATTAAATGCTATTCGGTAGTATGAATCCATGTTATGTCCAATTATATTTTTTTGCTTGCTGTATAATGCATGTAACCTACTCATACCAACATTTTAGTGCATTCCAAATGTCTATACTACCGCTGCAATTCGATCTGAATTTGAATTCGTTTCTCTATTTCAATAACAAATCTACAATCATGATTGTTGCCAACTTCAACCATCATTCGTGTATTACCTTAATAACACACCACATGATTACTATAGAGATAGATATGAACTATGTGTACTGCATGAACTCAAATTCTATTTTTTGAATACACTTGATGTTGATTCCAAATAATAGTACATTTGATGTACTAACTATATATTCATAATCGAAACCATGTTCCATACGTGTACACCATGTTTATCACACATAGTATAGTGCCCCGCCCCCTACATTATGACAAGTATTTAGACCTGAGCTGCAAAAGCCACACATTAGCCCAAATTATGATCAATGTTCTATAAGTTATACGTAGTACTAGCAAGATGCCCATGCGTTCCACAGAACATCAACATGATCAAGGGGAGGCTTAATTTGCAAATATGGAGAGGGGTGTGGGTATCTTTTTTCAAAATTGCCATAGTTTCCTTCCTATCCGTTAGATATAAACCGGACGGCCTATATTGCAGGATGGCACCATCATCAACAACTCCGTTTTTTATAAGAGTAGAGATAAAATATATTATATGTAGTATAACATGTTCATAACCACACCATGTGTATCACCGTTATATATATTCACACATGCGTCGGTTTAAAACACTATGATAAATTCTTCAAATATCCGAATTCGCTTTTTATAATGAAGTATGATCTCTATTCGTCTTTTACACCCACACAATCCTCTTATCTTTGTAGCTAGCTAGCGCTAACTTTCTCTCGTGCATGCAGACGCCTGCATCCCTCTAACCCTCCCTCAGCATTCTCTAGCTCCATCGCGCAAATTCGTCTTTTCACTTTAGGTCATTCACCCACGGTGTGTGTAGGCCCCCCAGCTCCTTCTTTACGGCACACATCGATCGATATGCCTCTCTAGCCAGGTGTGCCTAGCACAAACACAAGCTTCCCCTCTTCTCTTATCACCGTCCATGCCTCACTCCCACCACTCTTTTCATCGATCTCGTACTCGCACACTCCTTCCCCCTCGATATAGTATGACTCTCGCACCACCTCCTAGATGCATCCCTCTCTCTCTATCCTTCTCCCCGTCCCTCATTTGCTTCTAACACACACATGCATGTATACCAATCGATCTCCAAACATATACCTAGGTTGACTTTAACTATCCCCCCCATCGATTGACGTACCTCACAAGTTATGTCTCTCCTTTCTCTGACAAAGGACGATTGATCTTCCTATGTAGTTATGTCTGCTTACCACAACCATATCGCCCCCCCCCCTCATCATTCGTGCATGCCTCCTGGCCCGTCTCTCACACGCACGTGCACAGACATGCAGCCATCCCCTCTCTTATTGATATTGCAGGCGTGCCCTCCGGTTGTCTAGCAAGCCTATCCCACCATTTGTTAGAAGCAACTCCACTACCACCCCCTCCAACACTCTAGCTCTATCTCTCTCCCAACCTTATTCCTCTCCTACACGTATGCATGGATGCCGATC